>NW_026927460.1:0-25000 GCF_032062105.1 Saccostrea cuccullata | reverse complement strand
GTACGTTATTTCCATAGTTTTTATTCATTCATAAATCCTAGGATCCGCTCCTACAGGTGCGCTAAGCCTTGATCACTACTGTAAACAAAACATTCATCTCGCCGAAAATGTTCACGATTCCGCTAAACTGAGAAAGTTTACACATGATTTATCATCTCATAAGAAACATCAGCCCTGTACAATGCAGAAATGCTCGAATTGAAGGGGAAAATTCAGGAGTTATTGATGTGAAAAATTCAGGAGTTATTATGTCGCCCCGAACGAAGTCGGGGACGACATATTGATATTGTACGCATGTTTTTTTTATCCAGGCTGTTTCTCGGAGATGGCTGGGGCAATCTTCCTGAAACTTTCCTCAAAGGACGATCACTGGTTGTAGTTGTGCAGTGAGGTCGTTCAGTTCCAATATGTCTACCGTTGCCATGGAAACCTGTAAAAAGCGACGAATTTTGTCCGAGAGTGTTCTCTCTGGTCCCTTAAACGTTCGTCATGAAACTCTTTTTATTTTAATGATTAGTATCTGTAGTTGTGCGCCTTGCATTTAAAATTTTCAAATAATCGATTATTGCCATGGAAACCAGGGGAATGTTAAAATTCTTTAATTTCGATTTTCTCAATAACTACTCAAGCAATCGTTTTGAAACTTTCAATGTTAATTCCTTGCAATGTGTCAAAGTGATTTTTACTTTTAAAATAATTGTAATGAGTCGCTCACAGTTGTCATAGAAACGAAACAGAAAAAAGGTTAAGATGTACACATGTGTTCTCCAAGGTCTAGGTCAAAGGGTCAAAGTTCTTCGTGTCCAATAAAAGTTCTTTTCACAAGGATTACATATTTGAAATACGAAAGCCCTAGCCCTTACCGTTCAAACGTAAGGTACTATGTTCAAGACGACCCCCCCCCCCCCCCCTTTTGAAGCGCACTGCCAGTTAGAATACACATATCTAACATATACAACTTACAAGTAACGTTTTAAAAGTTTCATTCATAAAATTCAGTTCTCCTGATGTGATTTCATAGTTTGCCAACCTTCATTCTTCTTCTGTCTTGTCTCTAGATGTTATAATTATTTTATTTTATCTATATATAAAATAACGATTGTCAACTGCATTTATTAGCATTTCGCATTTTTTTTTTGTATATCTATTACTTGTATATTATTAATTTCATTAGATAGTGCAAGTATAAATTAGAAAATTGGTACGTTATTTCCATAGTTTTTATTCATTCATAAATCCTAGGATCCGCTCCTACAGGTGCGCTAAGCCTTGATCACTACTGTAAACAAAACATTCATCTCGCCGAAAATGTTCACGATTCCGCTAAACTGAGAAAGTTTACACATGATTTATCATCTCATAAGAAACATCAGCCCTGTACAATGCAGAAATGCTCGAATTGAAGGGGAAAATTCAGGAGTTATTGATGTGAAAAATTCAGGAGTTATTATGTCGCCCCGAACGAAGTCGGGGACGACATATTGATATTGTACGCATGTTTTTTTTATCCAGGCTGTTTCTCGGAGATGGCTGGGGCAATCTTCCTGAAACTTTCCTCAAAGGACGATCACTGGTTGTAGTTGTGCAGTGAGGTCGTTCAGTTCCAATATGTCTACCGTTGCCATGGAAACCTGTAAAAAGCGACGAATTTTGTCCGAGAGTGTTCTCTCTGGTCCCTTAAACGTTCGTCATGAAACTCTTTTTATTTTAATGATTAGTATCTGTAGTTGTGCGCCTTGCATTTAAAATTTTCAAATAATCGATTATTGCCATGGAAACCAGGGGAATGTTAAAATTCTTTAATTTCGATTTTCTCAATAACTACTCAAGCAATCGTTTTGAAACTTTCAATGTTAATTCCTTGCAATGTGTCAAAGTGATTTTTACTTTTAAAATAATTGTAATGAGTCGCTCACAGTTGTCATAGAAACGAAACAGAAAAAAGGTTAAGATGTACACATGTGTTCTCCAAGGTCTAGGTCAAAGGGTCAAAGTTCTTCGTGTCCAATAAAAGTTCTTTTCACAAGGATTACATATTTGAAATACGAAAGCCCTAGCCCTTACCGTTCAAACGTAAGGTACTATGTTCAAGACGACCCCCCCCCCCTTTTGAAGCGCACTGCCAGTTAGAATACACATATCTAACATATACAACTTACAAGTAACGTTTTAAAAGTTTCATTCATAAAATTCAGTTCTCCTGATGTGATTTCATAGTTTGCCAACCTTCATTCTTCTTCTGTCTTGTCTCTAGATGTTATAATTATTTTATTTTATCTATATATAAAATAACGATTGTCAACTGCATTTATTAGCATTTCGCATTTTTTTTTTGTATATCTATTACTTGTATATTATTAATTTCATTAGATAGTGCAAGTATAAATTAGAAAATTGGTACGTTATTTCCATAGTTTTTATTCATTCATAAATCCTAGGATCCGCTCCTACAGGTGCGCTAAGCCTTGATCACTACTGTAAACAAAACATTCATCTCGCCGAAAATGTTCACGATTCCGCTAAACTGAGAGAAGTTTACACATGATTTATCATCTCATAAGAAACATCAGCCCTGTACAATGCAGAAATGCTCGAATTGAAGGGGAAAATTCAGGAGTTATTGATGTGAAAAATTCAGGAGTTATTATGTCGCCCCGAACGAAGTCGGGGACGACATATTGATATTGTACGCATGTTTTTTTTATCCAGGCTGTTTCTCGGAGATGGCTGGGGCAATCTTCCTGAAACTTTCCTCAAAGGACGATCACTGGTTGTAGTTGTGCAGTGAGGTCGTTCAGTTCCAATATGTCTACCGTTGCCATGGAAACCTGTAAAAAGCGACGAATTTTGTCCGAGAGTGTTCTCTCTGGTCCCTTAAACGTTCGTCATGAAACTCTTTTTATTTTAATGATTAGTATCTGTAGTTGTGCGCCTTGCATTTAAAATTTTCAAATAATCGATTATTGCCATGGAAACCAGGGGAATGTTAAAATTCTTTAATTTCGATTTTCTCAATAACTACTCAAGCAATCGTTTTGAAACTTTCAATGTTAATTCTTTGCAATGTGTCAAAGTGATTTTTACTTTTAAAATAATTGTAATGAGTCGCTCACAGTTGTCATAGAAACGAAACAGAAAAAAGGTTAAGATGTACACATGTGTTCTCCAAGGTCTAGGTCAAAGGGTCAAAGTTCTTCGTGTCCAATAAAAGTTCTTTTCACAAGGATTACATATTTGAAATACGAAAGCCCTAGCCCTTACCGTTCAAACATAAGGTACTATGTTCAAGACGACCCCCCCCCCTTTTGAAGCGCACTGCCAGTTAGAATACACATATCTAACATATACAACTTACAAGTAACGTTTTAAAAGTTTCATTCATAAAATTCAGTTCTCCTGATGTGATTTCATAGTTTGCCAACCTTCATTCTTCTTCTGTCTTGTCTCTAGATTTTATATAAGTATTTTATTTTATCTATATGTAAAATAACGATTGTCAACTGCATTTATTAGCATTTCGCATTTTTTTTTGTATATCTATTACTTGTATATTATTAATTTCATTAGATAGTGCAAGTATAAATTAGAAAATTGGTACGTTATTTCCATAGTTTTTATTCATTCATAAATCCTAGGATCCGCTCCTACAGGTGCGCTAAGCCTTGATCACTACTGTAAACAAAACATTCATCTCGCCGAAAATGTTCACGATTCCGCTAAACTGAGAAAGTTTACAAATGATTTATCATCTCATAAGAAACATCAGCCCTGTACAATGCAGAAATGCTCGAATTGAAGGTGGCATGTCAGATTCGTTTTCCGGCAGAACCTCTAAAAATGAAAGTGAAATTTCAGAGTTCTCTCTGGCGTTATAATACACAAAATAATTCGGCTGATCTTCTTAAAAAATACATTTGCCAAGCTTTATTGGTAGGAAAGATACTGCCAATTAACAAGTATGAGGCTCAGTTCAGTACATCTGCCCAATTTCTTTTATGCAAGTCTGCAAATTTAGGAACTTGTAATTTTTTCCTGCACTACTTTCTTCTCCTACCGATTCTAAAAATAAAATGGGATGTACCCAATTAAGGTCTTCCGTTTCCAACGGAAAGGACTGATACGACTCGATGGTTGTCCAAGCTTAGCTAATGGACCATTGTTTTAGTGATGATAAAAATGAAAGTCTTGTCCAGTACGGGGCGACATATGCTATTGCTTGCAATAGCAGACTTTCTAGTTATTCTTTTTTTTTTTCTTACCTATTTTGTGCACGCTAGTTCTCGGAAATGGCTCAAGAGATTTTCACCAAACTTTCAGATCTGATAGATATTTATCTGAACCTTGTCGGAAATTTTAGTCGTTGATGACGTCACTTCCGATCGTGAGATATGGACGATTTTCTGATTTTTAGGGGGTCGGCTTGTCCTGGAAACTCCTCCGAAACGACTTAAGATATTGAGTCAAGATTTTCAGTGAAAGTAAAGGAAGGTTTGCTGAGTTGCAGGCAGGCGTCCAAATCTTTCTAGCGCGAAAGGCACCGAAGCTTGGTAGAGCTCAAAAAATGTCTCAAAAACATCTCACAAAATTTGACACGTTTTATTTCATATCTTCGTATCTATTCATAATTTGATAAAACATATAGAAGAAAAGTTGTGCAGTTTTATAAGACCTTTCATTTGAAATCAACAAAAAGGGGCTGACCCCTAAAATGTGGGGCTCAGAGGGGCCAAAAGTCTTTCATCTATAACTCTCTAATTATCGATATTTTGTTATACATTTATGAAACAAAAGTATTTATCTTAACTATTTACAACAACATTAGATAAAATTTTGATCATATGTTACGTAATTAGGGGTCACAAGGGGCCAGAACGTCAAATCTTTGACGCTTTATATCTCAAAAAGGGGGAATATTTTGATAAGCAATATTGAACAAAAGATGGTCAAAATAATGTTGTAAACAATATGCATACTTTGAATTTTTGTAAAACGGCCCCATGAAGGACTTGGAGCGATGGCCCCTAAATATTTCCATTTAGCATATCTCCACAACGAAAAGGAATCTCTGAACAGGTGTTGAACAAAAAATCTTTAAAATCATGTTTGAGACCTTTCATTTGATATCAAGAAAAATGGGGTTGCCCCTCAAATTAGGGGCTCAGAGGGGCCAAAAGTCTATCTATAACTCTCTTATATTCAATATTTTGTTATACATTACTGAAGCAAAAGTATTCATCTTAACGATTTGCAAAATTATATTATAACATTTTGATTATATATTACGTAATTAAGGGTCACAAGGGGCCAGAATGTCAAATCTTTGACGCTTTATATCTCAAAAAGGGGGAATATTTTGATAAGCAATATTGCACAAAAGATGGTCAGAATAAAGTTCTAAACATTATGCATATTTTGAATTTTTGTAAAATTGCCCCATTAAGGACTTGCAGGAGTGGCCCCTAAATATTTCAATTCAGCATATCTCCACAACGAAAAGAAATCTCTGAATACGTGTTGAACAAAAAGTCTTTAAAATCACAAGATCTTTCATTTGATACCAAGAAAAAGGGGCTGACTCCTCAAATTAGGGGCTCAGAGGGGCCAAAAGTCTTTCATCTTTAACTCTTTAATGATCAATATTTTGTGATACATTACAGAAGCAAAGATATTCATCTTAACGATTTGCAACAATGTCATATAAAGTTTTACTCATATGTTACGTAATTAGGGGTCACAAAGAGCCAGAATGTCAAATCTTTGATTCTTCATATCTCGAAAAGGGGGACTATTTTGATAAGCAATATTGAACAAAAGATGGTCAAAATAATATTGTAAACAAAATGCATACTTTGAATTTTTGTAAAATTGCCCCATTAAGGACTTGTAGGAGTGGCCCCTAAATATTTTAATTCAGCATATCTCCACAACGAAAATAAATCTCTGAATAGGTATTGAATAAAAAGTCTTTGAAATCACAAGATCTTTCATTTGATACCAAGAAAAGGTGCTGGCCCCTATCAGTAGGGGCTCAGAGGGGCCAAAAGTCTTTCGCCTTTAACTCTTTAATGATCAATATTTTGTAACACATTACTGAAGCAAAGGTATTCATCTTTGATTTGCAACAAAATAGTATTAAATTTTGATCATATGTTACGTAATAAGGAATCACAAGGGGCCAGAATGGTAATTCTTTGAGGCTTCATATCTCGAAAAGATAAAATATTTTGATAAGCAATATTGAACAAAATATGCTGTGATATGAATCAAAAGAAGAAAATTTAATCAATGAAAACTTTATATCATTCTCTATTGACGAATATCTCAATCAAAATCATATCTCATCTTATCCAGAAATCGAACGGAAGACCTACTCGTTGCTCGCAACGAGATCTCATCTAGTTATTTTTATTATTGTTTTTTTTCTTACCGATTTTGTGCAAGCGATTACTCGGAAACGGCTCGATCGATTTTCATGAAACTTTCAGGACTGATAGAACATCAAGCAATCCTGATATATAATTTTTTATTTTGATGACGTCACTTCCGGTTTTGAGATTTCAGCGATTTAGTGATTTTCAGGGGGTCTCATTGTCCATCATTTTTCTCAAAAATGCTTTTAGACTGAAACTTCAGATTTTCAGCGATGATAGAGCAACATGTGCTGATGTGACACACACCACCCTTTTTCTCCGGAAGTGCCGCACGTCGGCGCTCGCTATGGCTCGAAATAAGTGCTATCGGGAATTTAAAAATTTTTCACACCTTTTCTGGAATATCTTTTTACACGTTAATATTTTGTAAAGACATATAGAACAAAAGTTGTGAAGAATGTCACGATCTTTCCAAAGATATAAACGAACAGGGGCTGGCCCCTATAATAAAGGGCCAAAAAAGGCCGAAAGTTTTTCCCATATATCTCAAAAAGTATTGAGAATTTGTAATACATCAAAGAAGCAAAGTTTTTCAAAATATAAGTTTATCCAGTGGCGTCGTCAAATTACGTCCGA
The DNA here is from genome assembly GCF_032062105.1 of Saccostrea cuccullata. Taxonomy (NCBI): domain Eukaryota; kingdom Metazoa; phylum Mollusca; class Bivalvia; order Ostreida; family Ostreidae; genus Saccostrea; species Saccostrea cuccullata. The sequence goes on along the minus strand of NW_026927460.1, from coordinate 17,993 downwards.
CGACGTCACTTCCGGTCAAACCGCAAGTAGTCAAAAATTGCATATTTTTGCTGTTCTTGAAAGGTTTTTTGGTAAAATATGTCACTGGAAGCTTAAATCTTAATTTTCCGTCCGTAAAACGTCACTTCCGGTCAAACCGGAAGTAGCCTTAAATGGCTTAATTTTGCATTTATGACTAACATAGATCTGGAGGATTAAAGCATTTTTGGACTTCATTACTCTTTTTCATTTTAAATGAAAGTTACTTCTGGTCGAACAGGACGGAAGACCTACTCGTTGCTTTGCAACGAGCTCGGCTCTAGTTATTATTATTATTCTTCCAACCGATTTTGTGCAAGCGATTTCTCAGAGATGGCTCGTCCGATTTCTACCAAACTTTCAGATCTGAAAGATATTCAATTGATCTTGATAGGTTTTTTTCCTTTTTGATTATCTCACTTCCGGTCGTGAGATATGGACGATTTTCTGATTTTCAGAGGGTCGGCTTGTCCGGGAAACTCCTCCGAAACGACTTAAGATATGGACTTAAGATTTTCAGGGAAAATAGAGGAAGGTTTGGTGAGTTGTAATTGGGTCTCCAAATCTTTCTAGCGCAAAAGGCACCGGACTTCGGTAGGGCCGAAAAAATGTCTCAGAAATATCTCACAAAATTTGACACATTTTGTCTCATATCTTCACACCTGTTCATAATTTGTTAAAGCATATTGAAGAAAAAATGTGCAACATCGCAAGACCTTTCATTTGATGTCAAAAAAATAGGGCTGACCCTTCAAATTAGGGGCTAGAGGGGCCAAAAGTCTTTTATCTATAACTTTCTAATGATCAATATTTTGTTATACATTACTGAGCAAAAGTATTCATCTTAACAATTTGATGCTTACTATATAAGTTGTTTGAAAATTGGCTTATCTGAATTCTCTATATTAATATTTGAAAATCTGAAGCGGGCCCAAGATGGCGGCTGTCTTTGTCAATTCCGCCATTTCGCAATTGGGGTTTATGGAGGCAGCTGAGCGTTTGATTAAACCATTCTGACATAAGAATGCATGAAATGTAAAAAAAAAACTACTTGGACTTTCACGTAGTAGTACGTTGCAATTCAGTGTCAATCTTAACACTTAATTTCCGTTTCACTACTTTAGTGTAACTGGGCTAGATACGATATATGTAATGTGTACAATGACTTTTTAAACGTCGAAATAAAATAAAGGCGATAAGAACGTTTTATTTATTTTATTTCATTGAAGCTATCACACCTATTTAATAGATTAGTCCAAAGAAAATGCGCGAATATTTACTCGTGGCGTTTGGCGCAAATTATTAATAGTGACCCGCCTTTTATAATTCTTAGACAGGTGTACTGTTGCAAAAGTATACACACAAGTATATTTAGAGCAGTACTCCCAAAAGCTTAATGGTTTGAGCGTTGGGGATAAAACAGAAAAAGGCGACATGGGTTCAATCCTCTTTGTGACCAAAATTTTGAATCACTTTTTAGCTCGATTTTACGAGATTTTTTTTCCTGAATCGGACGGAAGACCTCTCGTTGCTCGCAACGAGATCGTTTCTAGTTTTTGGAGTTATCCTTCCTGGCTGAGGATCGGATATCCTTAATACAATATTTTTTTTAGTTTAGATAAGAGACCTTTAAGCCAAACTTTATCAAATGCTTTTGAGATATAAAAAAAATAAATCTAACAACTTTTCCTTTGTCAGGACTTGAAATTATAGTGTTATATATTTTTACTTGTTGGTTCACAGTTGAGTCTCCAGGTTGAAACCCTGACTGATATTTGTAAATTACATTATTATCTTTCATAAAATTATGCAATTGTATAAAAATATTTTTTCCATAATTTTACACAAGACACTTGTTAGGGATATTGGTCTATAATTTGATACTTCTTGAGCACTACCTTTATTTTTAAATACGGGTGTAATCTGTGATAGTTTCCAAATATCTGGCAACTTTTTTTTTCAATTAGTGATCTAATAAAGAGTTTTGTTAGAGGGATTTTAATTGTGCTAGCTATTTCTTTTAACACTCGTGGGGAAATAAGTATTGGTGAAATTATAAACATGAAACGCAAACAACAAATATTGATTCCATTAGGTCAAAATTGATGGTAGTCCGGAGCCTCTGATTTTACTCTGGTTGAATTATTGGTCAGAAAAATAAATACCTATGACATAACAACCCTTAAACATGTTTTGCAGTCTTGTTTGTCATTGTTTAAGCAGGTCTGTCAGTGTGGAAAAGAGTTTTAAATACCGGTAGCCCTACACAAAATTTTAAGTCTCTCGCTGCTCCGCCTTGACGTCAATTTCCATTTTTTCGTCATGTCATTATCAGAATGCTTTACAGCTTTTATTATTTTTAATGAACTCCTTATTTCTGATCAGAATTCGTACAAACTTACACAACATGCAGTCAAAATAAAATAAAAAATTATAAGCCTAACTAAATTGAATTATTTTCGCCCTTATTTTAGGTCCACCGGGGGTTTGAACGTTGTTGTTACGTATTTTAAATAGCTGGTTCCGTGACTGCTCCGGGTACCCCTACATTGACACATTTATAGACCATTGAAGATAAGAATTTTAATACCGGTATTTGTAAAATATTTTTTGCGTTTATGAATTCTTGGTGTTTGTCAAACATATATGCGAATTTTCAACGAAGGACGTTCATTGGAAAGAAAAATATACACAGTGTCTCAATAATTTCCGAACAGCCCTCGTAGTAATTTCTGTCAAGTGTGAAGTTTTCCATTACGTCACAACCTATGATGACAGCTGCTCTCAAGGTAAATAGTACACGCCTCCTAACCGCAAGCTATACGACTGGAAGTTTTTTTTTCTAATCCCTGATTGGTTGTTCGTGCAACAGACTATTTCCAGGAATTGTTTACGCTGGATGCATCTCTCGAAAAAGATTGTGACGTAATGCAAAACTTCACACTTAACAGAAATTACTAATAAACAATACTCACTGCAACATAATCTACGAGGGTTGTCCAAAAAGTTCGTAAACAATGACGTTTTTGTTAAAATAAATGGTTCTACATGCATCTATTGTATATCAAATTACCCGGTATTTCTTATGAAAAACCAAGTCAGAATTATTTAATTTTTATTGATAAAACTTAATATTTTTGTAAATATCGGGGTCTTTAAAGATCGCAGATTGTGCGCACGGACCAGTCTGACGTTAAGCTAATTTCATTCTAACGTCAAGCATTTGGATTTTGACTTAACACATGTTCATGGACACGCACTTCATTTCTTTTTTAAGGTGCAACGCACTTCCAAGTGCTAGCAATAATCTTTAAATATAGATTATATTTTATTAAATTTTTAAAATTCAAAACAATGCACAAAAATTTTCGAGTGTCATCTATATAAATTGTTTGTATACACAAACTGCACACTCCAGTTCGACGCTGCGCTAGATTTATAACAACGTCATAAATAGAAATCTCCATTTTCAGTAAATTACATGTGTTTTTTAAATTCTTGTAGTTTTTTCGAATTTGGACACACTTTTAAAAAATCGTATATATATATCGATCTCAAATCGATAAATCAAATATATTTCAATAATTTGAGTTGTTTTAACAAACAGTTTGTCTCTTACGTCGTTTCAATCGTATTAAAACTGTTTTTTTTTATCGAACGCTGCCCCGTGCGGACGGCCGACATCGCCTTTTCTGTCGAGTTTTGACACATAATTTTTAGAGTTTTTGTATAGTATTTGCACTGTCTATATAGTAATCGATACTTAAGATGTCATAAAATGATTATAGTCTCTTTATCTGTGTTAGATAAAATTTTTATTAAATTTTTACTTGTTTTATATAAAATATAATCATTTTAATCACTTTGTATCAAAGTTTATTGCTATTTAACCTTGGTCCGTACGCACTTTTTGCAATCCTTAAAGACCCCGATTTTTACAAAAATATTACGTTTCATTAATAAAAAATTAAATCATTCTCACTTGTTTTTCATAAGAAATATTTTGATATACAACAAATTTATATAGAACCATTTATTTTCATAAAAACGTCATTGTCCACGAACCTTTTGTACACCCCTTGTATATTGTAAAACAATGTGTTTACTGATTATAAAATTCATGTACATTTGAAGATCTATGACAGAAGGAAAAAGGCAGAGATCAACATCGATTGATAAACTGCAAATTCCCCCACAGTTCATACCAAATAAGTTATGACTACCTGAAATCCCGCGCAAGCGCGGGGAAAGTTCGGTTTTTTTTTACTGCTAACAGCTAGAACTATTTTCACAAAACTCTCTGAGATTTATTAAACAGGAATAGGCCTAAAGCATGACGAATTACTTCAAATTTCCAAAATTAGTTTAGGAGGAGAAATCAATGATTATTAGAAACACACTCCCTTTTGTTATTTTTCTTTACTTCTACAAATATCATTTTCATTAAAGGCATCTTCTTCTTACATGTTAAAAAACAACTTTATTCTGTTGTACATACACAGATCTAGAGGTCGTGCTCCGGAACACCCCCCCCCCTCCTGGAATTTGCGTTGAGGTTTTTTTATGTATATACTAAACCTAGTAAAAGTGACCTTGGACACCCCTCACAGAAAAAAAACAACCTTTCCTCCAAAACACGGATCTATGTGGTATTGGTATGAAAGTCATTAGAATCAATGTAAGTCATCCACTACACCCTACCCCAACCCACAAAATAGGTTCTTTTTTTGCTTGTCAAGAAATTTCTGGAATGGAATTTTTTTGCCTTGGATGGACCCCCCCCCCTGGAAAAAAAATCTGGACCCGCGCTTTGTTGTACTATCTTATACATTATGTACTATAGGTGTTCATTAGCATTTTCTCTTTATAAGTTAGAAATTTTATTTTATATAGTTTGAGCTATATTATTGCTTATTATACTTCAGATGATCCGTTTCCATTTATGCAAAGGATAAGAGAATAAATGTACACAATTATTTAACTATAATTTTCATATATTTGTCAGCATTTTAAAATATTGAAGAAAAAAAGCTTTGTTTTCATATCATATGTACATACGGGCATAAAAGTTATAAATAATTTTTATTTAAAAAATACTGTATGTAGAATACTCACCAAAGAACAAATTAAAATAATCATTTTTTTAATGCCAGTTACTTAGACCCGCCACCACTTTACTCTCTTCGGTGCTATATCGGGGCTGTTAAGATCAGAGCAAACATAGACCTCCAAAACATCTGAGGTAGGAGCAGGTACCAAAGAGAAGTGAACATCCCCTGCAGACTGGTTACACCCATAATGTGTTCCTTGTCGTGTTCGGGAAATAACAGGAAAATCCGTCGTCAATTCAGTGTATAAAAAATGGACTAACAATTAGTATGAAAAACGCTAGACAGCATTAAAACAATGATACTAGTACATACAATTTTATCACATGCCTTAAATATTATACACAAAAAGTAAAAGGAAATTAAAAAAAAATTATATTTTTTTTTTTTTTTTTTTTTTTTTTACTTCAGATCCTCAGTTAAACACCTGAATGGCGTGAAGAAGGTTGTATCATTCATAAAACGTCTAATATGGCATTATATATATTGATATATTTTTTGACAATGAAACACTCACGGTGTTTTTATAGTTGATACATTTCCAAACAAAGATAATTGACTACAGATATATATTTGCATTTGAAACATTCAAACCTTTAGTTAGTCAATATTCGTATAAAAAAAAGGAACAGAGACATTGAATATTCAAAATTTATTTTGGAGAACACTTTGTACATACAATAATAACATTCTCTAATTGAATTTCTTATTTATTCTAATTATTTTTATTGAACGTTTTGATTCTTATTGGATGCTGGCATAGTGAGAATAAAATTTTTCCTAAATCAGCAGTATACATTGTCCTCATGAGACCTTTTGAACCTCATTATGGGAGATTCAGTATTTCAAAATTTAACTCCTGTATATAGTTCCTTGATCCGGCAGTTGTTTGTTTCCTCACAACTATAAATACCGGTTCTCCAGATTAATCCAGCACTCCAGTTCACTGAGAGGAACCTCAACCCTAAATTTCCATTGACAAGGTATGTAATTTGAACTAAATTGAATTTAAAATCTTTTTACTCAAATGAAATGTTGATTAAATTTACAATGCTGTGCTTCTTAAATTGAAATTTTATTATCCATGAGACTATAAAACATTTCAATCCAAAAATTCAATCCTGTTTTTTTTTTTGAAGTAGTTTAATGAAAACCCGTAAAGTTGACTTTACAATATTTTTTTCACTCGTACTAAAAATGATATGCAGTGTCTGGTGTTAAACAAAATCAAATATGCTAATATCGATTGTGTGCCTCATTTGTTGAAAGGTGATGTCACACAGTATTTTTCTCTATCCGTTAATGTGTGAAAATGTTAAAAGTGTGAATGTGTTAAATGTATGTTGTGCTAAATGAAAATAAAAGAAATTTGAAAACATTTTAAATAAATAATCTTAACCGATTTCTTTTGCAGGATCCCATCGAAAGCAACAAAAGAAAATGGCTTTTAGAGAACAAGGTATGTTTTCTATTAAATGTGTACTAGTAATGCTCAGACATCAAAGACAGTTTGTGAGATATAAATGTATGCAGAAAAAAAAGTTGTTTCAACAAGAAAGGTCAAGCAAAATAGTTTTACACATTGTTTTATCTTTGTAGCAAACGTTGAAGTTGTGCTGAAATTGGCGCATGAGATGCTTTTTACGGTCGATCCTTCTGCGAAGAATCAGACAGAGGCCGAGCATAAAGAGCTTGACGAGATCATGAGAAACCGCATCGCAAAGGAAGTTGAGTTGAGCTATTCCCTACGCGATCTCGACAGCATATCAAATGAAGAATTCATGGATAGGATGAGATCGCTTCTCCCCCCTGATGAAATGAGGATGGCATCTGGATATGTCGACCAGGAGACATTTACAATGGACATCCAGGGAACACGAGCAACTATACAGCGCGGAGGCAAACAATTCCTTGAACCTATGCAGCTGAACTCGATGGAAGGCATCATGGATTCAATGACAGTCCAAATCGCTAGCCTTGTTATTGAAGCTGTACTATTTGTCGTAGGCGTAATTGGTATTAAAGCCCACATTGAAGAGTCTGTTATCCGAAAGATCGTGAAAGAGGTCATGCCGGCATTGGAACAGCCCGCTTTCAAAAGAATAATAAGTTCATTCCTTAGGTCCTGGAAGGAGGGAAGTGCCCTGCAGAAAGCAAAAGCTCTTTACAATCTCGTAAAGGAAACCAATTCCCTTGGCATATTCTGGAAAATCGTTAAGATGGCGTTTAAATCAATGAAATGGTATGAGTATTTACGAGCCGCAGCAGAAATCACCGCCATGATTGTTGCTGCATTTGCCACTGATGGTCTTGCTCTGATTGCCAAAATCGCTCTCTCCGTCAGCGATGCGTACAACATAACGAAGAAAGTAATTAACTTATCGAAAATGCATGAAATGGCTGCAGCTTTTTAAAGGAAATGATTGACTTGAATTGACAGGAACGACTATTCAAAGACGGATTTTGATTTCAATTAACAATATGCTTGCATATGAATTATAATTTCTTCTCTGATTCGTTTGTTATTTCTGTCTTATTAATATTACCTGTAATCTGAATAAACAAAAATAAAGCTGTTACAGATTTGATATCTGTCTCATTTATGTTGAAGTCTCGATATCGTGACTTATGTTTAAGTCTCGGTATCGTGACTTATGTTTAAGTCTCGGTATCGTGACTTATGTTTAAGTATCGGTATCGTGACTTATGTTTAAGTATCGATATCGTGACTTTGCAATTGGTCACTAATTTTTTTTATTATACTTTCAAAGTATGAGTAACGATTTTTTTCAATGAGATTTTTAAGATGATGGTTGTTTCTTTCGTTGAGGCACATTATAACAGCGATGTTGCTTTCCTGTTTACTGTTGATACAGCTGGGGTTTCTTTTCTAAATTACTGATCCAGAACAAATAGGAAAATGTTTATGATATATTTTTGCCATCGATATTGTAGACAAGTATCTTTGTTATATTACAGCCTATTATTCACCAGGCTGGGATAAAAATGGATTAAACTTCTAAAATATGTTATGTAAATCGAGGAAAATGCACAATTATGGATTAGATTAAAAAGAAAAAATATTCATGTAACATATCTAGGCCCGTACTAATCGTTAATAAAATTTTTGTTCAAAAAAGGAGAGGAAGTAAGCATAATTATTTTAAAAATATTGTTTCTTTTTGGGGGCGGGGGCTTGTCTTCATAATAGTGCAAAACAAGTACATGTACCGCTTTCTATCTGTGAATATGTGCGGCCGGTAGGGGAGAGGAGGTGTTAGCTATTATGTATTAAAATCTAAGTAGGACCCCCTAGCCCCCCTCCCCATTCTCTACATACGAACAGATATATTATGGAAACTTGGAATTGTAATTTTGTGTAGTGCATGTTTTTAAAATATGCTTAAGATGAAATGTACGACATCTTATCATTGGAAATTCCTAGGATGCTTTTGTTTTACACCTAAAGAGGTATCTTAAGTTTTTCCTAAGGGTATGCCCTAAGAAATATCCTAAGACACGTCTTAGGACACATCTTAGGAAATTTTCATAAGCATACCTAAAGGTTTCTAAATGTGCATTTTATTACAATTTTATAATTTTTAAGCGTCCATTTTGAAATCTGTGATGTAATCAGTCTCTCTGGAGAAAGTGTTTTGGTAGTGTTCTTTAGCAGAACTTCCTACGCAAACGAAGTTTCTGAGGTATAAAGTTTTTGTCGTGTCCGTCTGTCTGTCTCTCTGTATGTCTGTTTGTCCATAACTTTTGATTAATTGGCGCTATGACTCATATTTCACATGTGTATCCTTTCTTAAGGTATATGTATCACCAAATTTGACCTTGACCTTGGAGTTTGACTCATTTTTACACAAAAATTTGAATCTTTTGCTTTGGCCTTGAGTTTTGAACAATAGATACAAGGACTTTTATATTTCATATATGTTTACCTACTTCCTATGATATCGTGGGTTCTATGATATCGCAGCAGCCACGTAATATCTTTTTTAAAAGTTGGGGGGGGGGGGCAGTCACTAAAAAAATTACTCACCTGATAAAGTTGACAAGCAAAAAATAAAACCAAATTAAATTTTAAAGTTGCTCAAAGTCGAAAATCTATTTCATAGCGGGGAGGGGGGGATGTTAGAGCAAACTTTTTTTTTAATAACAACTTCTTTGAGTACCAATTTTCTTTACCTGTATACAATACTACATTTTCCTTAAAACTCAAAAAGTTGGAGGGGGCACCCAGCATGTCAATAAACATTACCTATAGTATAAGTTATGATGGGAAAAGAAGTGAGGGACCAGACCAGACCCCCCGTTGTTACGTGCCAACGCAGTATTTCTGTTTCTGAGATTGCATGCGCTGAAAACCGCACGTGACAGTCCTACAAATGTATATTTTTAAACATTGTAAACATTGAACTGAATTTCTCTGACGATTGTTTAGCAGAATTTTTCATTATTTTTCTTTTAGTAAACCTCAGTTTTTGCAACATTTTCGCACCTTGGTCCACATTGCTAAATTTCAAGCATAATACTTGATACATATCACTATGAATACTGCATAAAACTAAGATGACAAAGTTGAACCGGTAAAAATTGTCTTTTGGTGTTTCTATAAAAACGAGGCTTTGAAAATCACGTGTTTTCTATTAAAGGAACCGTCAAAAAATTGATAAGAATGGAAAGCAGAAAAAATTAATGTAAATGATTAACAAAACATAGAGAACTTTTTCGCTTGCAAAAAAAAAATTGCACACTTTAGTTTGTATTGAATAATTTCGAAGTATTTATAAAACGTGTTACATGTAGCTTTAAAATATATATATTATTACTCGTTGACTAGAGAAACAAATTTAGTCATAGATTAAAATTTAATTAAAGTTAAACAATTAATTAATTTAATTAATTGATTTTCAAAAAAAACAACAACATTGCAGCAGATATTTTTAAAGTTCATGAAAAAATCAAACGTAAAGAAATGTAATAAAATTTTACCAACTTTATTTATTATCTTTACTTATACGTTTTCATGGTCCATTTAAATATCTTTGTCAATTTACTTTTTTATTATATATAATTTTAAAATGGTTCTAAAGCATTTTATCAATATTATTACATCTACTTTATGAGTGTAAAAACGGAGAGACCAAACACTTCAGTATGATTAAGCATGAAAAGGACATATAATACTTGTAAATGTTAAATGTCTGTAGACCTACAAAGCAACTATAATCTATTCTGTTTTTAAGTCCCCTCTTAGATACAGAACAAGGAATGATATACCATTGGCGCTTAAAAATAATTATCTCTCCTTTTAATTGTGCAAATGTTCAGAAAGGGGGTTTTAATTGCTCAATATCTTAGATATGTATAAACTTATACGCTCCAGTAGTTGTTAATCGTTGATTTCAATTTGAAGAACCTTTTTATAAAAATTTAATTACATCAAAGTCATTAAATTATAGCTAGATTATGGTTTAATCACAAAATTTATTTTTCTTTCTTTTTTTTTTTTTTTGAAATATGACACTGCTTGTCAGCTGTAGACTACTGTCAATCGGATGCCGCGATACCATAGAACTTTTCAATAGCTCCTAGTTTATAAACAAAAAGATAAACAATTCAACAACAGAACAAGAAGTATAGATAAATAATACTGTAACAAGAAACTGAGAATTATATATATTGTTTTAAATATCCAACGTATGATATATCTTTATCAAAAAAAGTTAACAACCCATGTATATTTTACTTAATGTGCTGATTGTTCGGTTGATTCCATAAAAAATATTTTCTTCACTTCCAAATTAAAATTCGAGCAAACTGCAGAAAGCTTAAAGCACAATCAAGGAAATATTCGATGAGTGAAGCCACTCTAAATTCACGCTTCTATATTGACCCTACCACCCCAAACACAACCCCAAGTGCAGTACTGTTCCTTCCAATTAATAACTAATCGATTTAGGAAATGAAAGCATATGATAAATATATATTTATATCTGTGTTTATGATGGATAAAAAGTAAGCTTGCCAATCTGTTTAAATAAAATTGTACCTATCCATTCAAAGCCAAATCTTCGAATTATTTGGCACAAGAAAGCGTTATTTCACCAATTCACAAGTGTTAACAAACTAACAAACTAACATAATTTGTCATAGAAATTTCCAACCCCCTACTTAGTAGGTGAAGTCTTATTTATTGCTTGTACTTTTATTTTGGTTTTATAAAGATCAAAGGTCACAAACCATCTAAAAAATGGTCCATCTCAACAAATAACATGCTTTTGTTATCAGGTAAGGTATTCTTTCAGATTTTCATGGCCGTTCAATATCGAAGACTTTTTTAAAAGTTGTTTTATGACTGTTTTCAAAGAAAAAAATTACGTGGAACCTTCTGCTTTGGGAAAATGCGGTGAATTACTGACTTTTCGGAATTTCCTTTACTATGGGTAACGCTTTCTGTGGAAATACAGGATATAAGTTAAACATTACTAACTGCAACATGGAATTTAAAAGTAACAAAATGTGTTTACTAATTATAAAATTCATGTATATTTGAAGATCTATGACAGACAGAAAAGTCCAGGATGAATATTGATTAAATGCAACTTCCCCATACTGTCCAACAGATATACAAAGTAAGCTACTAGTAACTGGCTACTAGTAGCTGGCTACCACAAATGGGTAAAGTTGGCTACTAGTAGCTGGCTACGAGAAGTAAGTTAAGTTGACTAATAGTAACTGGCTACCTGGCTACTAGTAGCTGGCTACGACGAGTAAATAAAGTTTGCTACTAGAAACTGTAACTCGTAAACTACTAGAAACTGTAACTGTAAATTAATAATTAATTTAATTAATTAATCTAATTAGTAAATGACTTGAACCTTCTAGGACCTTTTGTGTAAATTTTACAAACTTGGGATACAAATGTTGATATTCTCAGCTTGAAGTAGCTGGATTTTCACACCGCTGATATCCACTGATATTGTTGATAAAAAGAGATTTTTACATCGCTCATATCCACTGATATTTCTGATGAAAAACAATCTCTTAGTCATTTTACTGAAGTTTTATCTTTAGTGATAAACTCAGCTACTGGTACCTTTTGTGTAAAATTGTGAGATTTTGGGATACAAATTTTGAAATTATTGAAGTAGCTGGATTTTTACATCTCTGATATACACTGAAAGGATAAAATTTAAAAGGTAGGTCAAACTCAAAGTTCATAGGGTCAAAGTTGAGGATTTCTTAAGAAAGTTTTATGTAACAAGGATTACATATGTGAAGTATGAAAACCCTAGCCCTTCCCGTTCAAAAGTTACGCTCAGGCATTTTTTTCATAAGTACAGAAATCTCCAAGGTCAAGGTCAAAAGGTCTAAGTTTTTAGTATCCAATAAAAGGTCATGCAAAAAAATACATATGTGAAGTATGAGAGTACTAGTATCTACCGTTCAAAAGTAATGGTCAAAGTAAAAATTTGGCATTTTTGTGTAAAATTAGACAAACTCAAAGGTAAAGGTCAAAAGGTCAAAATTGGTGGACCCAAAGTAAGGTCTTGTCATAAGGAATACAAATATTAGATATGAAAGTCATAGCTCCAATAAATGAAAAGTTATGGTCAAGGTTAAGGGTTTTGCTGGACAAACAGACCACCAGATAGACAGACAGACATACAGACGGACACAATAAATCTATATATCTCCGAATCTTTGACTACGGGGACATAAAAATAAATGGTCTTCAATTAACTTTTCTTATTATGATATAGTATAAAGAAACGTTACAACAATGAAAATGTTTGTTTTGATTTTCATATTGAATTCTCTGGAAAATATACTCAGAATTGGGTAAAAGGGTGGAGTAAAACAAGAATTAAGAAATGTAATGAATACTGTGTGCTAAATCAAAAGGTTATGTCTTCATGTATAGTTTTTGCATTATAATGAATGTGTATTTTACACTAGCCCATAGCTTTACAGAACGTATATTTCGGTGTTATACCCACCCCACCCCCTTTCTTATTGAGGAGGAAGTCGATTATCAACAAAAAAACTTCCTTTCCTTTATTTTTCTATAAGGAGGGACTAATAATAAGCATAAAATAATTTACTATTCTACAAATTTTTAACTTTACTTTGCCACAATACTTTCAAGTATACCTCCACCAACATTTAAGGTATGGTTTAATCATGGCGAAGTAAATTATGATATGATAGCACTTCTGTGAAGGCTTAACTTCATTTCAATATTTTATCTTGAGTTTCTTTCATTATTATTGAAAAGTATATAGTTTTATTTATATTTTTGCTTTTTGTTTATTTATTTTTTATTTAACGTAATGTTCTTTTTTTAAGGGGGGGGGGGTAAAAATTTCTCCCTCTTTCGTTGTCAAATAGGATTTGCCAAACTTAACAAGCTAAACGTTGAAATGAAGGAAAATTTAATTTTTCCTATTAAAGAGTATGTAAACCTGATTGTTGCATGGTTTGATTTCTAAAAACAAGTGGAATATCATTCTTTAAGCAAACCTTATAATTAGGAATGTTAAAAAGAAATCTTATCTACTTGACAATTAAAGAATTCAAACACAATTTTAGCATTGAAAGACTGCATGAATCTCTAAATTATTTCATACGAGTTTTTGTATTTTTCTGGTTACAGAAAATGTAATTAGTTTCGCTGTAAAAGATATCAAAGAGTGTATATTTTATATCACTTTAAAGGGGGTCATTTTTCAATGGGGTCATTATTTTATATGACTAACATAGAATGATGACCCCTAGGACTCTTTTTCTACAAAAAAATTGTTTTTTTCTACAGGTGGGGGTCATTTTGTGTGATTGAAAAATGACCCCCGGTCATTATTCGATGGGGGTCATTATTTGTCACTCCGGCCAAACCGGAAGTAGCAGAAATGACTTATTTTTGCATTACTTAACATAGCTTTAGAGGATTTTTTGCGCGTTATTTCTCATTTTGTGAAAAATGAAAGCTACTTCCGGTCAAACAGGACGGAAGACCTACTCGTTGCTTTACAACGAGCTTTGCTCTAGTTGAATTTAATAATTTTAATTGAGACCGTTAGTGACAAGATCAAATTTGTTTCCTTCATTAGAAATTGTAAAATTGTATTTTTTTTTTTGTTGCCATAATTCATGTTTCAATGTCCCACAATAAATGTCCAACTCTTTTTTTCAAATCTTTTTTGGTCAAAACAAAAATAATTTGGACTTAGGCTGAATGAATTGATATTTCTATAGAACTCCATTATCCTAAATTATACTAGGTAAATTGAAATTTGTTTAAATTCGTTTATTCATGTTGAAAAGTATTTTGTTCTATTAATATTTTGAAACAATTAGATGACCCCTGTAAGTACAGTTGACTGAACTATAAGTACGGCCCGCTGAATACGACATATATATCCGGGATTTATGAATAATAATATTAAAGAGGAGTAAACAATCCATGCTCAACAAACGGCAGAAAGTACAGGAAGTACCAACATTATTTCCTTATTAACACGGGTGAATAAACTTTAACTCAAATGTTGCCAAGGACGATCATCTTCAACAATGACTTAGGATTTATTAAATAAGTTTCAATTCATTGAAATTCGACATTTTAAATTTGTTTAAATTATAATTATTTTTATCTAGAAAAAAAGAATTATTAAAAATGATAGAGATGAAGGACCCAATCAATTACATAATTTTTTCTATATTTTTTCAGAAAGGTATTGAGATATTTATGATTAAAGAAAGAATTAATAAGAAATAGACAATACATAGAAAATAGACTTTGAAATAGAACAAAGGTTACGACGGATGAACATCGGGATCAACATTTGTATACAAAAGTGCCACAAATTTATACATTAAATAACTTTGAGTTGGTTTAGTTTGTGCAATAAATAACTAAACAAATTTCAGAGGGGTGTTCCGGACCCCTCTCTCTAGATCTATGCATGTAAAACATAATTTATTTGTACAAACAAAGAGATATAAATGTTTGATCGGCGTTTTCTAAGTGGAGGATCCAAGGTCAGTTATACCAGCAGTTCGTTTAGTTTATTTAACGTATGACTGCACAAATTTTAAATGCCCCCCCCCCCCCCCCCCGATCTATGCATGTGAAACATTATAACATACAGATATATACATCTTTAATTTGAGGAAATGTTTAACTATAGAATTTAATGGAAAACGGAAATTTATTTCCAAAACATCTTTCTCTGCGAAACGACAAATCTTTTTTATTATTATTCTCTCTTCAAAGGTTTTGTTGTCTCCGGGGGAGGGGGGGGGGGGGCTTCTTTAAAGATTAAATGCAGAAAATAGTCATTTTATTACCTATTTCAAATAGGAAAACAAATAAAATAAATAAACAATGTACTTTATCAACCGCATATATTGAATATTACATAAGATAAAACATATTGGTCATTTTATTCATTTCAATTTTACCAGGGTGACCCTCATGGAAAAAAATGTCCTGGATCCGTGCCTTTTTTTTCCCTTTTTGTGAAAATTCATATAAATATCAATACAAATATAAAATTTATTTAAATATGTGTGGCAGTTGTCAGTAGGCAGTTGAAAGTTGGCAGTAAGCAGTCAGCAGTTGGTAGTAAGCAGTTGGCTGTCGTATATATGGCATTCCATAGAATAACACCCAGTATTTTTTTTTAACAAAAGCAGCATAATTTTTTTTTATATCTTGTATTGGTGCTTTGGATTGATAATGAAGACTAATTCATACATATGGGTATTCATTGACAGATTAAATGCTTTATTTGGTAAACAACATATCAGAAAATATACAAAGTTTTGAGATCATGTCACGGTTGCCAAGTATTAAGCGTAACTAATCCGGTAACAATTATTTTAGTAAATAATTTCTAATTAAAAAGCTTCTCAATTTAAAACGACAAAATACACAGAGATAACGTATAAATAGTCTTTATAATGTTTTAATGAATGTAACAGTTTTACACAGTAAAATAATACTGGAGTATCGTTCCTTATACATTTCTTTATTTTCACATGCTGATGTTGAAGTTTCATGGCTTGTTTGTTGTGTTTAGTGGTGAACATTCGTTTTATATCGTGACTCCTTTTTCTTGTCTGAAACAAAATGTATTCAAACTATAGCAAAATAATAGTATGTAAAATTCTCCTGTTGTCAGACTAAAAATTTATAGATTGCGTATATATTGATATGGCGCAAGTATTTAATAAGGAAAAACTGACTATATTCTATGTAAATCTACAAGAAGAATATATTCTCTAACTAAATATCCCTAGGGGATAATATAATTCATTTTCTATAAATTGTAAAAAGATTGTAAAATATTCTATACAGTATTGATTTCTGGGTACGCCAATTCTAACTTACAGAATTCCTGTAAATTAGAATTGGCGTACCCAGAAATCAATACTGTATACTTTATATAAGAGTTTGAAATTACTATATGCACTATAGACAGAAAAGAAACAAGGGGTTAATCTCTTGTATCCTTATTAATACATGTGAAAGAACCTTTAACTCAACAGTGGTGAAGATTATATATTATAAACGTTTATAAGCTGCAAAGAGGCAACATGTAATTCTGTATGTTAGTTATAATTTTTTAATCAAAATTAGACGTAACACTGCCATTGACTACAGGATATTTCTAATCCATTTCGGATAATATTTGTTACACACGCTAATTTTAACATTGATTTTTTTCTCTCACTGAATTTCATATTTTTTTCATTATTATTATTATTGAACGTTTTGATTCTTTTTGGATGCTGGCAAAGTGAGAATAAATTTTTCCTGTATCAGCAATATACATTGTCCTCATGAGACCTTTTTGCACCTCTTCATGAGAGATTCAATATTTCAAAATCCAACTCCTGTATCTAGATCCTTGATCCGGCAGTTGTTTGTTTCCTCACAACTATAAATACCGGTTCTCCAGATTCACCCATCACCCCAGTTCACTGAGAGGAACCTCACCCATAAATTCCCATTCACAAGGTATGTAATTTGAACTGAATTGTTACTCAATAGATATTCAATACAAGTTTAATGATATGGAAATAAAGTTATATTGCCTTACTTGGAGAAAAACATAATAAGACAAACATTTTTACAAGTTTTACTACTGAAGAAATAGAGAGTGGTTATTTTCATTCAAGTATCAAACATGTCTGAAACCCAACCAACCTCTATATCAAGAAGGAATGTTTAGTCCATATATATGGCTAGACAGCACGCTTGGAGAGGATTATTTACATTCATTTTACTGTTTAAGAAAGTCAATTATGACTCTGCTTGAAACAGTTTTGGCTGATTATGTAAAAATATTTTATTTCATTTTTAATTAGGGTTCAAGTATTGAACAAGGAAAATGGCTGTACTATTGAAAGGTATGTTTTCCATTGTACATGCACATTTCAATGTCTTTTTATATTATTTTTGTTATTAACCCCCTCCCCCGCAGTCACGCATTTAATGCATATACCATTTCGTTTTTCTAACGCGCAATCACGCATATTCACCATTTCTTCGCAATCACGCATTTTCACGCACTTTAAAAAGTTCATTTAATCTCTAATTAAATGCCAATTTCGTTCAATTTTATACTTGCAAAATAATCTTATAAAATAAGAAAAATTATTTTTGTATTAAAATATAACTTTATAATATTTTTTACGCTAAACTTTAGAGAAACGTGTACCACGCTAAAAGGTACTTGCGGGGTAATTGTAAATTTCTATTTCTATGACGTGAACATTAAGTGTATGTTATAAAACAGTTCAGTAAGTTGTAAAGAGTTAATTAAATAAAGTAGCAGGGAGAATAAAGTA
>NW_026927459.1:0-30244 GCF_032062105.1 Saccostrea cuccullata | reverse complement strand
GCTTTTCAGATGCATTTAAACCGTAACCAAATTCCTGGAAAAGGGTTTCAAGTGCATCAGAAGTTTTTTTTTGTATTACGAATTAAGCATTGTTTAGGGGGACATTTCTAAAAAATTGATCAAGGAAATGTTCGGGTACATGAATGTCTTCTTCTATTGCACCAAATTAAATTTCATCGTGTATAGGATGTATTACTTCACTTTGCGTCCATTTTGATTTATGTTACAGAATTCTCTATTGACGTTGATTCTCTATAAACATTTTCACTTACGTAGAAGTTTTAAGCATTTCTTCGTACTGACATTCCAAAATTCTTTCAATTTCATACCCTTGACATTTGAAATTTTCGTTGCGATCTTCTTCATGTCGAAGAATCTTTAATGTACTTTTTATCCATTTCTCATCGTAAACTTCGCGCGTTAATTCACACTCATGGTGATGCCTAAAACTTCGTCTTTGCTTTAAAAAAGTTCATAAAATAAGGACCTATACGGAACTCTTTTCCTGCGTTAAAATAATGATCTATGTCAACCCACCTGTCGATGTCTTAACCATTCTAAATTATAAAGCGCTTTTAGTATACGATCGCGTTTAATCTATTTAAACCCAGTCTCTTCCCTCCGAACAGTATAAGGTCCCTTGGGCATCTGCTGTCGGAGTGCCCATAAATAAAGTGTATTGGCATTTCAACCAACTATTTTCTTACAAAGTTTTTTTATTGCTACCGCAAAGCTGAGAAACAAAGGTTAGAATTAAATATTATAATTATAAATGCACGTGACGTTTATTCCTGTGCTCTAAATACCATTTTAAAATGGCATGGCAAGCTAATAATTAAGGTTTCGTCAAAGGTCAACATGTCTAAAAAATTATTTTTACAATTGCTCCAAAACTATGTGTGGTATGAAGTAAAAACATTTACATTTTGTAAATATATTGCTGATTAATAGATAGAAAGTATCACTTGATAACAAATATTTTTAAAAAGATTTTTTGAGAAAAATTGTATCAGAAAATGTGCATATTTTTTAAAAATGCACCTGCTTAATTCTGTCCTTTTTGTGAAAACCAACATTGTAGAAATAATATATGTTTGTCATTGAAGGGCAAGTTGGACGTGAATGGTCTCTGAAAGGCTGTTATTGAAAGCACGACATGTATAAAGTCAAGACCCCTTTAGAATCCGCCATTTGCAGTGTACTTTCACTTTCAAGTCTTAACATTTGGACAAAATAAACAGGGAAAACAACTTTCCAGAGGCTATCCAAGTTCAACTTGCCTTTCATAAACATAATTTGTTTGTGAAATGATGGTTTTCACTAAAAGCACGGAATTAATTAGGTGTATTTTTTCGAAAATATATGCATTTTAAGAAGAATTTTTCTCAATTAATATTATTATAAATATTTTTTTATCAAGTGATGCTTTCTATCTGTTAATCAATAAATAATTTATAAACTGTAAAAGTTTTAACTTTATACCTTACATAGTTTTGGGGCTATTGTAAAAATAAATTTCTGGACATGTTGACCTTTGACGAAACCTTAAAAAGGCTTCTCAGCTGCATTTTTTTTTCATTTCTTGAGAAAAGTTTTAAAGCGCATGAAAAGAAATTTATGGAATACAAAATATGGGGGACATTTCTGAGAAATTTATCAAGAAATGAATACTAATATTTCTTCTTTTGCACCAAAAAATTTCATCGCATATAGCCTGTATGATTTCGGTTTTAATCAATGATCCAGAGGTCTCTGTTGACGTTGTTTCTCTATATATGTTTTCACTTAGAAAGAAGTTTAAATAATTTCGTCGTGCTGACATTCCCAAATCGTTTCAATTTCATAGCCTTGATCTTTGATATATTCCTTGAGCTCTTTTTTCACGTCGACGAATCTTTTGTGTACTTTTTAAAGCTTATTGTCGTCAAAACAAAAACTTACCTCCGCTCTAGAGAAACCGTCTGCAAGATGAGGATCTCTATGGAATTTTTTCTTCGGGTTAAAATAATGATCTTTATTACATTTTCAACAGTGAAATACTGTAATTTATCCATTGAATAAAAGTGATATCCTGTCACAGTGTGAAAGGATATCAAAATATCCTGTCACAGTGTGACAAATATCAAGAGGGCGGTAAAACTCTCGATTTTCCTTCCGATAACTACGAATGTTGTAAAAAATACTCCTTGGTACGTTAGAAAGTAAATAAACCACTCTTACATCGAATAAAACTGCCAAAGATTTGCCAGATATGCTGTTGAAATCCTTGTTTAAACGTTTTCCATCTCACAACACTTAGCTATGACGTCTCAACTGCTCAACTATGACGTCATGTACATGTAGACTATGACTGCACTAGAAAAAGACTGAATTACAAAATATGGGGGACATTTCTGAAAAAGTTATCACGGAAGTATCTATTACTACACCATACATTTTGTCTTGGGGTTTTCTATATCGGTTTGTGCATAGGCGTAGGAAGCGAACATATTTACGTAAGTTTAGCCATCCCCCACTTTCCACAGATACGTCTAAATAGGTAAAAAATGGGGAAAGTGATGGTGTTTGGAAGAAAATTTTTGGTACTGGAGTTCAACCCAGTGTTTGGGAAATAGACATTTCTTTTTTTTTTTTTTTTTTTGCTTGTCAGGTTTTTTCCAAATATATACTTAGTAGAGACATTGAACATATTTAATAAAGTTCTTTCAAATGACATCAAGGTCAATGACCTTGTGACCTTGACTGTGACCTATAGCTAAAAATAGCCTTTTCACTTTCAACTTTTAGATACGTCTTTCAAACAACACCAAGGTCAATGACCATGTGACCTTGAGTACCTATATGGTAAAAAATGGGGAAAGTGGTTCTTTCAAACAACACCAAGGTGTTTGGAAGAAAATTTTTGGTACTGGAGTTCAACCCAGTGTTTTGGAAATAGACGTTTCTTTTTTTTTTTTTTTTTTGCTTGTCAGGTTTTTTTGTAGGTACATTTTTTTGTTACACTTAGCCCCCCCCCACTTTCAATTTGCTTCCGACGCCAATGTTGTGTTACTTCTCGCAATGAGATCAACTTGCTAGAAAGAAAATTTCTCCATAGCTAGAATCAAAATATTTCGGAAGCGAGCATCATTTGCGTTGTTAATTTTTTTTATTTACCTGAAGATGTTTCTATGAGAGGAGTGTCGATGGAAGAAAGTGCCCTTGTTTATCTAATATGTTCCCGTAATAATGTATTTTACAATCTGCATAAGTAATGAATACTTTCGTATTACTATGTAAAAACTAACATAAAAATAAAACATTTTCTTTTGTCGCAAAAAAAGCTTATGTCAGAGACGAGTGTTTCTTTGTTCCTGATCATAGATCCGTAAGCAGTGTTACCAGTTAGTTTCATTGTATCTGCAAATATTTCGTATACAAATTCCCTGTCTCTGTGACTCCGAGTATTGCTGACCTCTTCTGTCAAGCTAAGGAAACAGGGGTTTGGGGTACATTTAATAATTATAAATGCACATGCTATAAATGATTTTACAAGAGGCCCATGGGCCTTATAGGTCACCTGAGCATCATCTTACAACTTTCAAATGATTGAATTTGGATTATATTTAAAGCTAGATGTTATTGCATTCACAATTTTGAAAGAGGCACCATTGCTATACACATTGCAATTGCTTAGCTTGTTATTTAATAGGCAGGGAAGAGGAACAAAATATGCATTTCAACTAATCAGTATTATTCAGCTATAAGTACCCCTACTTCTCATGAACCCCTGAACATGCCTAAGAGGCTTCTGTTATGATCACGGGCACTTGAATTAACATTATCATTCTTATTAAAAAATACTTACTAGGTATAAGCAATCGAAAACCCTCCGATGATTCCGTCACATTTATCATTCATTAATAGGTAATTTTTTTATATAAAAAAAAATAATACACTCAAGTGTTTGTGGGTACGATATACATACATTTAATACAAAAAACTCTGATCATAAAAAAATTCAAACAATACATTTTGGTTAAGACCTTTATCTCGGTACACACATAGAAAATACACAATTTTATTGATA
The DNA here is from genome assembly GCF_032062105.1 of Saccostrea cuccullata. Lineage (NCBI taxonomy): Eukaryota > Metazoa > Mollusca > Bivalvia > Ostreida > Ostreidae > Saccostrea > Saccostrea cuccullata. The sequence goes on along the minus strand of NW_026927459.1, from coordinate 26,175 downwards.
ATGGTAAATTGGTCAGTGCGCAAGCGTGATTACCTTTTCAAGTTCCTCTGTATCCTCAGAAATTGTGGAAATAATAACGGCAGTTAACGACTAGTGTAAACATAAAACAATATCAATTGCAAATAAGGATTGTTGATGGAAGCTAGCTTTTGTGTCCATGTTGTATTTTACATGTAAATCCTTCCGTATCTGCAAAAGGAAAGATGTTGGTCAATCTTAGGGTTAAATTAATGGTTTGTGAAGGCATTTTTGTCATTTTGCAATTCATTCATGTATTTTGATTACATATGTGTCTTCTTTGTTTTATGTAATTATGGTCTATCTCGGGGAAACATGTCAACTACAGTTATGTGGAAAATTTTGAATTTGTATCAGCAAATCAGCTCCGGTTAATTCAAATACAGTTGAACTTAAGCATCTTGATTTGATTCAGTGATACACCATTTCTTGAGATTCAAATTCTATGCAAGTTCTAAATCAAATTACCCATACTGACATCCCCAAAACATCTAAACATGTCCGGTCTATATCTTTCTATATGGAGGAACATTAGAAATACTTCACACAAAGATTGCTTATGACTTCACTTGACAAGGTAATTCGATTCAAGGTTACTGGAAGAAAATTTGCGTCCGGTACGTATCATTATTATGGATAAACTAGGTAAGTTCCTATTTCATACAAAGATTCTTCATGACCTTAGGGTGTGTTATGACCTTAAGCCTAGATAATCCATGCAAGTTCAAGGTCATTTAAGAAAAATTTCATAATTCATGTTTGGTATATACCTTTCTTATAGTGAAACTTAAATATACTATCGCACACAAACAAACTGATGACCTGGGAGTGATATGACCTTGACCCAAGGTCATTTGTGCAACGTAAAGGTCACTTAATAATTTGTGCCTGGTTCATAGCTTTCTTACGGATAAACTTGATAAGTTCCATTCCACACAAAGATTGTTTATGACCTAAGGGTGTGTTGTGACCTTGACACAAGGTCATTCATCGTAAGATCAAAGTCACTGGAAAAAAAACATAATTTGCGTCCGGTCCATATCACACTTATGGATAAACTATGTAAGTATGTATGTAAATATACCACTTAACACAAAGATTGCTTATGACCTGAGGGTGTGTATTGACGTTGACGCAAAGTCGTTTCGCCACCTCTGAAAAACCCAGCGGGGAGGGGGTGGGGTATTTCGTCCCTTTTGGACAGTTATAGTCTAAAACTCCTTGATTCGCATTGTCTACTGGTTTCTCCATTCTCCGTCTATTTCATGAACTCGTATCAGAAATTGGTCCCACTCTTTCTCGTTTAAGGCTATTCCGAGTTTTGTGCGAAGTGCAGGCTCGACATGGAAATTAAAAACTAGAAAAGTCTACAGTTATTGTTCCACTATCAAATATTTAGCGGTGACCCGTTTGTTGCCTTCGTCTTTTTGAAGTAAATCCCAGGTTTTTTTCCCTTGGTTTTGAATTTTTCTTTAAAATCTGTACAAAGTTTTTGATTTCGTCTGTAATGGTCATTAACAAATACCATTCTTTCAATGAAAAGGTATCCACCAGGTTTTAATCCTTCTTCTTCTCTCTACTTGATTTACTCGATTGGTTAAGGTAACATTTGCGCTCAGGTCCATGTTGAATCAGGCGATAATAATGTATTGCGTATTTCCCTATGACTGAGATGCAAGTTAAAGACTTAAAAGAATTTTGTTTCAAAAATAAACCAATCATCTTTCATAGACCCCTCAATCCCCCTTCCTTATTTGGTTTTTTAAAAATCGTTAAATTGTCAAAAAGAATAACTTTAACATCTTTTTTATCATTTTAAAATAACACCAATTCAGACACTGAATTAAATTTTTTTCTATCGCAAATTTGCTTGGACTGGGGTGTCGTTTAAATGGTCCGACATGTTAATATTTTTGGCCGACCTGTCAGGTCCGAGGTGTCAACCGACATGGGCCGAGGTGTCGTTGGGCAGAGATGTCAACCTGGTATACAACGTCATTAAGGGTCACGAGGTCATCTACTGTTTGATTTAATGACAACCAACGTATACATACCTTAACGTCCAGTCCCTGAGAGTATACTAGTGTTCTTTCCGCATTTTTCGAACAGCGATAACCATGATTTTAGGAAAACGACGTGGATTAAAAAAGTGATGAAAAATTTCTCGGGAATAGCTAATCACGTTGCAGTCATTGCAATAGGAAGCACAAATTAACAAACCTTCCGGGTTCTGATTGAGTCCCGTTTCATCCCATCCTCTTTCCCAACCTCCGCGGTCATACCACGATCTTGTGTCAATGGCATACTGCGTGTCGAGAGATTTCTGTGAATTCTTCTCAGTCTCATTCTTTGATGTCGTTTTGTACACGTGATGGGATAGAAATAAATATCTCTGAATAATTCTAATTCACGTCTTTCCAATGCAAAATCTACAGCCCAGCTGCAAAGCCATTGTAGTTACCAAAATTGTCGCATCTTTTAAACACAAAAGGAAGAAGAAAAAAAATTAGACGATTTGTGTTGGCTGTCTTCTGTTTTTATCCTTTATAAGAATACAGAATTTCCTTTTCAAAGACAGTTTACAACCTTGATACTATTTCTGAAAATAACCTGGCTTGCATTTCTCCGTCATGAAATTACCCTAACTCGTTTGGTTCATTTTATATCATTTGTTCAGCATAGCTTTTCAATGCATAGGGACACATAATTTTGTTTCGTATGTATATAAACTTTTATTCCTCATGGTTAAAAACACTTTCGTGCATTTCATCCTTTTTCTATCACGAAGATTTTTATATCCTTTCAAAATTAGTAAAAACTGTCTTTTATTAAGATAATATTTACACTTAAAGGTGGCGTTTTTTTAATCTCTTATGTATAATTAGGTCATCTGGACCTATTTTATGATGTCAAGAACCTTGAGAATATTACGAGACATGACTGTTGAACATAATTCATGTTTACATTCTATTAGCTCTGACAAAATTCATCTTACAGATCAAGATGACATTTGTGCTGAGTGACGTTTATTCTTTTTTTAATGTTATTAAGTCAATTTGAACTTTTTTTCACTTGTGTGTTAAACTACTTTTTGTTAGGGCATGATGACCGCGTTAAGACTCTTCTTATTGGCACACTTTAAGCAAGACCATAACTGTAAGTAGAGTGAGGCCTTAAGGAGGTATTCTCTCGAATACATTCCAGCGCTAAGAAGGATAAGAAGCGCCTTAGGCCAAATTAAAAAGGGGCGATATCACTGGTGCAGGAAAAGAAATATCCCGGTTTAATTCACCTCTCAAGCTAAGCGAGAAAATAATCCCCATAAACTAACATGCCATCTTCAGGTATACCTTCCAATGTGCAAAGCAACAACATAACAACCAAAGATAAATTTAAAGAGGCAAGCGGAGAACTAAATGGCACTGTGAAAGAAAAAACAAAGAAATCGATGAAGAATCAAAACATATTGAGCAACTAAACACCACCGAAAAAGACAAGGTCAGAGAAATAAATGCATCTAAACGACAGATGCAAGAAAAAAATCTTCGGGAGAAATTGAGACAAATTGAATAACAAAACCAAACAGGAAATGCCGATGACGATGAAAAGTGTACATGTGGTAGATGTTGAGGACCAGCCTCCTCCATAAGCCAACTCTTTCCGGCCTGAGAATGTGTTTACACGAGTTCCAGCCCCGCAGCTCCTTAATATGACGGAAAAGGATCAGCGACTGAATGGTGGATCGCATTCATAAATTTCACCAATATACCGTCACTGCCAGCCATTTAGATGCTACATTTTTATTCCTTGTGAATAGCTCTCCAATGTTTCAATTTCCTGGACGCCACAAAGAAAGACTCCTTATCAACATTTTAGGAAGCCTTCTTCAACTGATTCAAGCCAGCCGTACCATTCAACAAGGACCTCTTACGAATACAGCAACAGCTAAGAGAATGTGTCGAGGAATATATACTGAACCGCAAAAGAAACGTCGCATCAGATTTTGAAAAAGTAATCCACTTATTTTGAAATAAAAAATAACGAATATGTAATTGATGTAATGTGTTTTTAATTATCTAACAGTTATACACATTCAATTTCATGTCAAATAATATCACAGATTCCTATTGTTCTGAGTGCCCTTACGTTAGTAACGTATATGACCACCATTGGTATTAATTACAGCCATGCATCTTCGATACATAGAGTTGATGAGACGATTGATGAAGGCCATAGGAATAGTCGCCCACACACGCTGATACGCCATAGAAAGTTCAGCAGCAGTCGTCGGTCTTGGTTGTTGTTGGTTAAGCTTCAACTGGATGTGATCCCATAAATGTTCAATGGGGTTTAGATCGGGACTAAGAGCTGGCCAGTCAATAACTGCGATGTTGTTCTGCTGCAGGTAGTCCCTAGTTATTCTGGCTGTATGCGCACGCGCATTATCTTGCTGGAACGTCTTGTGTGGATGTTGGTTGAAATGCTGTACAACATGAGGCCTCAGGACTTGATCAATGTAGCGGGCAGCTGTTGCACCATTTCCTCTACCTGGACCAAGATTCTGGAAGACAACGGGACCAAGTTTCGAAAACAGGCCAATACCACCCCACACCATTATGCTCGGCCCGCCCCATGGACCAGTTTCCATAACACAGTTGTCATTGTAACGCTCACCCTTCCTTCGCCAAACTCTTGCTCGACCATCGTGTGTGGAAATGTAATATCGGCTTTCATCGGAGATGACATTCCTCCATTGTCGATTACGCCAGTTTTGCCGCTGTAAAGCCCACTGTAGACATGCCCGACAGTGTCTTTGTGTAAGGACAGGACCTCTGTACGGACGGCCACATCTGAGGTTATTTGCTGCTAACCGACGACGTACTGTGTCGTCACTTATGGGTCGCTGATGTGTTCCAATGGTATTGCGTACTGTTTCTGATGCCCTTTTGAATCGGTCATTCAAATGCTGGCGCACTATGAACCTGTTCTGTCTTTGCGTTATAACTTGTGGTCTACCGCTACGTGGGTGATCGTCTGTGCTGTTAGTTGCATTGAAACGTTGGCGTAAACGTTCAATTGTGCGTATACTGCAGTTGAAGTCGTTTGCTATCACCCTGGCAGCTTGCCCGGCATGTAATCTTCCTATAGAATAGTAGTTTTCTGGTTTTTGTTGGATAACAAATAATAAGTTTTAAAAAGTTTGAATTTAATGTATTTAAGTACATGTAGTTCGCTAGGCAGCCGCAAACAAACTTTTTAATTTTGACATTAATAAAGCTTAACGATAAAAATCCACAACACATAGATAATTATAAATGTCAGTCATATGATTTGTGATTGTTTCTAATTGTTGTTTGTCTCTGTTTAGTTCTTTCTTTTTGTTATCAATTTCTTCTGGAAGAGCATCTGCTGACGACTCAATTTGGATCTTTTCATCGTGCAATTCCACCACGTTGGAAGAGTGGATGTAACAAATACGATTTTTGTTAATTTCTAACTGCTGCTCGTCTACGTCAACTTCTCTTGTTTTATAGTTGATTCTTTCCAGAAGGTCATCCGCTGATACTTTCAGTTTAACCGTCTCCTTTTTAATTCCTTCACGCATGACTGTCTCAAAGATTGGACCTTGTTAAAATAATTAGAAATAGGGTGAGGTAACTTCTTCAGCTTCTTGGATTGAGTATTAATTATTCTTGGTTAACACTAATGCCTGAGTCAATAATTCAGTACATGGTCAGGAATCTTAAAATGTTGCCACATCTTTGTTATCGTCTGATTCGACAACAGTAACTTTCCTTTTTTATTTTTTGGAACGCTGATTCTGAGGAATATTTAAAAAAAATACAATTGGGGAATTTTGCCTATCCAACTATCATCGTTTAAACATGAAGACATAATTCAACAAAACTTTATACCATTGGAGGACTCGAGGGATCTAGACTTCTAACAAAGTTTCTTACTGCCGCTATCTTTTTCCCCAACCCTGCCATGGCCAGCAGTAACTCCTCAGGAAGGGAAGTCGTTCTTCCTCTTGTATTACCTGTCAGTAAGAAAAAGAAAAACAAATATTCCCTATTAAAGCCTCATCAGGAATGTAATAGCACTTTAATCAGATCTGTATTCAATAATTGCTATAATAATGATATAACAGGTAAACGTAAATGTTCATGGAAACGGATCCATACTGTAGAAAAAGGGTCAAAGTGTCTAATAATAATGAGTATAATATGTTAAGATTTATGGATAAATTACCATAAAACAAAGCTTTATTCAATAAGTTTTAAACTTACTTTGAATGTGGAAGTAGACCTTCCTGTTGTGATAGGACATCTTAATGGAGTACTGTTCTTTCCCAATTTTTAAAGAATCATTTTTCTCTATTTCAAACATTGGCGTTTCACCAATATCATCAATTTGTTGTGAGAAAACAGCCTTTACATTCGAAGCCATGACTGCATTTAGATGCGCTGTGTTTGAACTTTGTCATATATATATATGTTTATACCCGAAGTAGGCCTAATCTTGAACTTCACCCACTCCTATTATTGTTCATATCAAAGTCGTAAAATAAGTTAGAAGACGTATGATTGAAATGCATCCACAAATGATGGATGCAATGAAAATATAAATATGCAATAAAAACATTCTTTCTTACAAGATTTATGAGGGGCATTGACTTTAAATAGAGATGTTGATATCCACTCAGAAATAGGAGAAAAACTATTCATGAACTTTATTTTGAGTTAAACAATGTCAATATCCTTTTGCTCAACTTAATACGTCATTTGCCAGGTTGGGGGGAAACGTTGCTTGCATGCTTGCATGTTTTGAATTTTAATAAATTTTCTACCGTTGCGTTTAATAATGCAAGTACTCTTTTTTTTTTAACGGAAGTTGCATTTTTAACATAGCAACCGATGATTGCGGGAGTATTTAAGCCTGAATCTCACGCATTCCTCATGAATGTGCACAAATTGATGCTTGTTACAATTGTCAACTCAGACTGGGAAGGGTTTTTGGAATTAAACAAGAACAAGAGGCCCCTGGGCCTTATAGGTCACCTGAGCATTATTCAACAACTTTCCAGTGACTGAATTTGATCCATGTTTTAAGCCAGATGCTATAGCATTTACGATCTGGTCATCATAACTATACACTTAGCAGTTCCTTAGTTTGGTTACTTTATACCCATAGGCAGGGTAGGGGAACAAAAAATGCATTTCAACTGATCAGTAATATTCAGCAATAATCAGTAGTGCCGCTACCACACATGAACCCTTGACTCTTAGGTCTAGATCCACACATTGCACTATTTTTGGAAAGGCATACTTGCTTTTCAAAAATATTTGATTAATACCAAGGAGCACATTTCAAACAATTCATTCATTTTCAGTACACAAGTACAGCCCCCCCCCCCCTCTATGGAACAACTGACCCTGGGGCCTTGAAATTTACAATTCTTGAAGATTAGGGATTGCTCATAACTATATAGGTAATTCATCTGCTTAAAACCTAGGAGCAAAGATGAAAATATTCAAAGATTTAATGTTTTTTCACTATACATGTATAATCAATACAGCCCCGCCCTAACACCAGAATCCCTGACCCTGGGGCCATAAAATTCAAAATTTTGGTAGAGGCACTCTTGTTCATCATAACTATGTACTTAGTTAGTTTATTTAATACCCAGGAGTAAAGAAGAAGATTTTCAAAGAATTCATGTATTTCCTCTATATAATCAATAGAGCCCCACCCTGACACCAGAACCCCTGACCCTGGGGCCATAAAATTCACAATTTTGGTAGTGGCACTCTTGTTCATCATAACTATGTACTTAGATAGTTTATATAAAACCTAGGAGCAGAGAAGAAGATTTTCAAAGAATTCATGTATTTTCACTATATAATCAATAGAGCCCCGCCCTAAAACCAGAACCCCTGACCCTGGGGCCATAAAATTCACAATTTTGGTAGTGGCACTCTTGCTCATCATAACTATGTACTTAGTTAAATTATATAAAATCTAGGAGCAGAGAAGAAGATTTTCAAAGAATTCATGTATTTTCACTACATAATCAATAGAGCCCCGCCCTAACACCAGAACCCCTGACCCTGGGGCCATGAATTTCACAATTTTGGTAGAGGCACTCTTGCTCATCATAACTATATACTTAGTTAGTTTATTTAATACCCAGGAGTAAAGAAGAAGATTTTCAAAGAATTCATGTATTTCCTCTATATAATCAATAGAGCCCCACCCTGACACCAGAACCCCTGACCCTGGGGCCATAAAATTCACAATTTTGGTAGAGGCACTCTTGCTCATCATAACTATGTACTTAGTTAGTTTATTTAATACCCTGGAGCAGAGAAGAAGATTTTCAAAGAAATAATGCATTTTCACCATATACTTATTTAGCCCCGCCCTAGTACAAGAACCCCTGACCCCAGGGCCATGAATTTCACAATTTTGGTAAAGGACTCAATGCTGATTACAATCATGCAAACAGTTTGACTGCTTGATGTCCAGGAGTAAAGAAGAAGATTTTTGAAGATTGCATTAATTTTAGTGGTTTTGGCCCCACCCCCCAGGCCCCAGGGGGTCAGGGATCATGAAATTCAAAATTTTTGTTCCCCTTCACCCATAGATGCTTTGTGCCAAATTTGGTTGAAATTGGTTCAGTGGTTGCAGAGAAGAAGCTGAAAATGTTCAAAAGTTTACGACCGATTGACGACGAACGACGTACGACGGACGACGACGGACAAAAACAGATAGCAATAGGTCACCTGAGTTTACTCAGGTGACCTAAAAAGATTATTTCTGTCTGCATGGTTACGGGTATGTAGGCTCGTTATGGTAAACGTAAAGGAAATAGAAAATTTATTAAAATTCAAAACATGCAAGCATGACAGTTTTTGCTCATTTTAATACCCACCATGACGTGCGGTTCAAACACCTTGCATGGTATCGGATGAAATTGGGGGTATCTACGGCAGCAAATATAGCGTAATTTCACTATAATAGTGAAATACCACTATTATAGCGGAATTTACGTTTCCCCCAACCTGTTTGCTATCTGTCAAGACCTTGTTTATTCAACATAAAATAAATTTATGCTTGACTTGTTTGTACATCAATATTTCTTTTTCACTTTTTTCCTTATGTATTTATATTATATTGACAGTTGTATGGTGAGAACCTAGTAAGTTGTTAGAACTTGTGTTCAAACCATTTGTATAGTATTTATACAATAAAAGATGTTCAAACCAAACCAAAGAAGTTTAAACAGGGTCTTCATTTCAATCATGCTGAAGGATACAGAATACAGTATATCATTTAAACATTTATTCAAAACCAAATCTTGTAAACATACCATGTCAACAAACGAAATATTTTTTTAAAAATCATTAAATCACAGTACATGTATATACAATATATTCAAAAGTATATTCAATAATCTTTGGCATATTTCTATGTAAAAGTGTTAACAAAGTATTAATGAATTACAATATAGAACAACAACACAGAACAATATGAAATCAATAATGTACATCAAATGATTATCACTGAATTAAATGTTTAAAGCAAACCTGTTATGAAGCAAAACTTACATTGAGCAAAAGAACGGAATCAATTTAAAACTCAAATATGTGCATCAAATGATTAGATCATTATAAAATGTATATTAGCAAATAAGATAAGCTATTCATTAGAATAAGCTGAATCATATGAATAAAAAACTAAGAAAACCTTACTTTCATTAAAGGAGGTAAAAGGGGAGCATTGTTCCTAGATATATGCTTTAATATCGGAAAATGGCCTTTTTGGATGACGACGAGCTCGCAGCCAAGCAATGCTCTTATATACAAAATATATGATTGCCAGTCAGGATGATATTAATGAAATGAAATGTTTTATACTTATTGGTTACAGCCTACGAAATCATTTTTCAAGTGATTCGGGGGGGGGGGGGGGGGTGTCTGTGTTTGCTCTGCGCTTATTTTGTATTGGTTTATGGACTTTGAGATTGAATATTGTTCGTTATCTCCATATTCTTCTTTCAATTGATAAAAAAATTTTGAAAATATATCATTCAAAGAGGTAAACTATTTTCAAGCTCCAAACTTGATACTGTATACAGTTGCATTGTATACTATGAGTGACATGTTTCATGTTTCAAAATTTAACAGGGTCACCATAGAAAACAGTTTGTTTTCTAACTCTTTGTGGATATCTACTTGTGTTTGCAGCATTATCTTCCTGAATATGCTGCACTGTTGGATTTTTGTAGCTTTTAAAAACTTTCAAAATTATTTTACAAACACCTTTAACAATTGCATACTTTTTTTTCAAAATTGTTATGATTTCCAGCAACTTCTTGATGTCAATAATTGAAATTCCAATATATATAAGTAGTCCAAGAAAACCTACAAAATTAAAATTTTAATATGCATGTATCATCATAGGTATTCAGTGCCATCATCCTCAAGATCATTTTCTTTGGTTTCAATATCTCTTTTTTAAAGTAGTCTAACCTTGACACAACACACATTAGCAGATATACTGGTAGCTTGCGTGGGATGTTTGTCACTTCTGGCACTGGATGCGGGGGTACATGTATCGGTGGGATGGCTGCTCCTAGACGAGGAGACATGCTGCAAAAATTGAAAAATCAATGTTAAACATGTATTGACTTGTGATATAGACACATTAATTCTGAATAGTAAGACATAAACAATTATTGTAATCATATCAATCATAATTCTTAGCTCCTCATACATAGACATTTTTGTAATTAAATACTCATTTGATGAAGTCATAATAAAATACTAACACACATATCGCCATTCATATAAGCAGTGAGCGCTCTCTGGGTTAGGAAGACTTGGTTTGCATCTTTACACATCAGTGGTGTGTTTTCTACGCAAACAACATCCACATGGGTGCATGTCAAATCCAGCATGCCATCGGCAAGTAGTAAGGAATACAGAGAACAGTCACTTTACAGGCATGATTCCATATGAGTGAAAAATTCTCGAGAGGGACGTTCAACAACAACATTCAGGATGACGTCATGGGTTTTTCCAGACCCCATCCACAAAGGTGTCACACCAAGGTCAAATGAGTAACCCAAGGTGACCTTGGAACTTAATCCGTGAGTGACCCCAAGGTATTCACCTTGAGAAAGTCTAACTTGACAAATGGATTCATCAAGGTCACTATGGGGTCACCCACTTTGTACCAAAGTCACCTTGGGAGTCACCTTCAGAATGTTACCTTGATAATTCTGAAGTCACTAACAGTTTGAGGTCACCTGATTATTAGAACAGCCTGAGGTCATCTTTGTAAAATCTTCTAGATAAAGTTGATGTCACCTTGATAATAAATTAGAACAATTCTGGGATCACCTTCTTATCATATTGAAATCACACTAATAATTGGAACTTCTAATGTAGGTCACATCTTCAAGGTCACTTATTTGCAAACCAAACGAAAACTATAAATTGAGCCATGGCTGAGAAATGTTTTATAGAATCCATGGCTACTCGCTGAAGTCGAGCTAGTAAGTAAAGCCTTATTAATGAAATGATTTTAAAACAACATGAGTTTGACAACAAGACATAACATAAAATTAATTTCAGATTTGTTTATTTCAATTTAAAGAGAAATATAGTCCCATGAAATATCTTAATGAAATTGATTTTAAAAAGAATAACCCAAGACTGAGGAGAAGAAATTAAGTTTTTAAGTTTTACAGTTATGAGAATCTTTGAAAAGTACAGGGAGAACAACAAAAATCATTTTTATTGTAAAATATATACAAAATCATATAAAGTCTTTTAATTATAAACAAGGGCACCGCTAACGGAGCATCCCCTCGCGGCAGGAACATCATAGTAATGGCAATATCTCATAACATAAATTCTCAAGGGACGTTCGAAGAGTCTCCAAATTGGTTGCAAACCCGCAACATTAGGATCAACTCCCTTACTTTTGACAAAATAATTAGTGCAGTGTTTTTGTTGATCCAATTTTTTTTTTACAAAAAGCACTGTCTTGGTTGGGGGGGGGGGGGGCATAATTTTTTTTGGGTAGTAAAGTTTAATATAAGGTATAAAATTGTTTTTCAGCTCTATTTATTTCTTAAACAAAATTATAGGGGGTGGGGTAAAAAATATCAAATTGCATAGCATTTAAGATGGGGCTGTTTCTGTTGGATAAGAAATGATAGGTTAAAAAAGGTTTGAATCGAATGTATTTTAAGTACATATAGTTCGGTAGGCAGCTTGACCTTATTAAAGCTTAATGATGAAAATGCAAAACGCATAGGAAATTATAAATGTCAGTCATACGATTTGTGATTGTTTCTAATTGTTGTTTGTCTCTGTAAAGTTCTTTCTTTTTTTTCTATCAATTTCTTCTCGAAGAGCATCTGCTGACGATTTAAGTTGGATCTTTTCGTCGTGCAATTCCACCACGTTGGAAGAGTGGATGTAACAAATACGATTTTTGTTAATTTCTAACTGCTGCTCGTCTACGTCAACTTCTCTTGTTTTATTGTTGATTCTTTCCAGAAGATCTTCCGCTGATACTTTAAGTTTAACCGTCTCCTTTTTAATTCCTTCACGCATGACTGCCTCGAAGATTGGACCTTGTTAAAAATAATTAGAAATAGGGTGAGGGTAACTACTTCCGCTTCTTGGATTGAGTATTAATTATTCTTGGTTAACATTAATGCCCCAGTAAATATTTCAGTACATGGTAAGGAATCTTAAAATGTTGCCACATCTTTGTTATCGTCTGATTCGACAATCTTTTTTTATTTGTTGGTACGCTGATCATGAGTTATATTTAAAAAAATAATAATAATACTATTGTGGAATTTCGCCTATCCGACTATTATCGTTTAAACATGAAGACAAAATTCAATAAAACTTACAATTGGAGGACTCGAGGGATGTAGACTTCTAACAAAGTCTCTTACTGCTGGTATCTCTTCCCCAAACCTAGCATTGCCTGCATGACCTCCTCAAGGAGGGAAGTCGTTGTTCCTCTTGCATTATCAGTCAGGAGGAAACAGAAAAAAATAACAATACATGTATATAAGTAATCCAAGAAAACCTACAAAATTAAGATTTTTATATATCATCGTAGGTAATCAGTGCCATCATCCTCAAGATCATTTTCTTTGGTTTCAATATCTCTTTTATAAAGTAGTCCAACCTTGACACAACACACATTAGCAGATATACTGGTAGCTTCCGTACTATGTTTATCACTTCTGGTACTGGATGTGGGGGTATCGGTGGGATGGCTGCTCCTAGACGAGGAGACATACTGCAGACATTTTTGTAATTAAGGTGGGACCTATGTCCGAAAAGTCTTTGTGTGAAATTTTTAAAACTTTGATATTTCTTTCCTGACCACTTGCTCTTAATTTTTAAGTATTAAAAACAATACATTTATATGCTTATTTTTACACAGGAGCACGTGCTAAAACAATGTGAAATGCTAAATATAGATTATTTTAAGACATTATTGCTATACCCCAAATATGCCCTAAAAAGAACCAAAAATATCAAATCATATTCAAAATCAACATGTATTTCATTTATATGACTTGTATCTTTAAAATGAAGGCAAATTCATTATAATTCATCTCCCATGAAAAAAATATATTGAAACACAATGTAAGTACCACTCTGTTTTTCCGCATTTTTTAGTGAACATGGTCTGGAATTTCACAGAGTGTTTGGAATTCCACTCTTACGTTACAGTTTTTATTTATATCATCTGTTCCAAAAATTTACTAAAATTGTCGACTGTGCTAAGTCTTTTTTTTCATACATTCAATTATTTGTTAAAGAGCCCACAGTTCCTCTTTCAGCAAGGGCCTGTTTTGTTGATATTGGTGTCCTGCACCTTCTCTCCAAGGCTGCATATTTCCTTGGACTCTTCTTTCTGTAGATATAATGAAGAAATAGCCAGGATCATTAAAAATGTTTGTGTGATGTATGTGTGATGTATTTAGACCATATAAACACATGATCAAATATTTTAAATTTGAATTAATTAAACATATTACATAAAAACATGGTATCATTTTTTTTTATAATTGCGGTATCCCATGATTTAAAATTCTGAAAATATTAACCTTCGTAAATTTTGAGTTGAAGGATATAAAACAAGATTTTAAAAAACGAAATAATATTTGGCAACAAAGAATACCGGTGAAAGTCCATTTTATACATATTATAAATTATGATTCTTAATAATACTTAAAATTATTTCATTGCAATTACAATTTACAAAACCGAGCTACAGATAATATAACAAGTAACACGCCAGGATGATGGGGAAAGAATACCTCACAGTTCAGAAAACAATAGGTTGACAGCTCTGAGGTCGACCAGTTCCTTCTCAGGCGCAGATTCTCGGCCTCCAGCTTCCGTCGTTTCTCCCTTTCCACAAAAAGTTCAGAAAAAAGTCTTTAAATTGTAAAGTTTCTCCTCAGCGGTCTTTTCTTGAAGTTGATGGCATCAGTAAGGGTGTACAACCTTAATTTCAAGGTTCAGAGTCAGACTTTACTGTTCTATGAATAAACTCTAAAAGATACCCGATGATAGATATGCACTAACCCTTACCCTTTGCCCAAAAGAAAACAATTACTACAAGAAGGATTGCATAGACAGAAATTGTAACCTCTGTGGAGTTGGTGAACTTGATGAAGCTGTTTGAGAATTGAAGAAATATGTTCTCGGCTTTACAGATTACATGGAAATGATGGGAATAAGGAACAAAAACGACAGAAGCAAATGGAAGACAAACTTTAAAGAGATTTATGAAATTGATAAGAATTACATAAACAGTACTAGAGTTTCTGGATCAATTGAGACAAGAACTTTCCTCATTTTCAAAACATTTGTTTAATGCTCAATGGCAGTCTAAGGAATTGGAAAGGAAATATTCCAACAAACTGGGTCATGATATGTCTGGGCTTTGCTGAAAACTACTGTTGCAGACACCAAGATGAAACCCAAAGTGCCTACTGGACATATGAACAGGTCACCATCGCGGTTGTGGCTAACTACAAGTGCATGGAAGAGAACTGCAATGAAAATGTCATGGAATCTGTTGTTTTCATCTCAGAATACCATAAGCATGACCATCATCTTGTACAACACTTCATAGCAAAAACCAATGAGTACTTAATTCAAGGTGTGGGCCTTAATACTGAAAAGGAAATCCAGTTTTCAGATGGTGCACCTACAAAGTACAAGTCAAAGTATAAATTTGTAGACATGAACATGTGTCATGAAGATTTTGGTTTTAGTGTGGAGAAGCACTGTTTTGGATCTCTCAATGGTAAAAGACCATGTGACGGAGAAGCTGGGGTGAAGAAAGTAAGTGCTAGTCTGGCTGTTACATTAAGAGGAACCATTATTTCAAATGCCAAGGACTTTTTCAACTATTCCAAAAATAAACTTTTGGTGGTGATGATG
Organism: Saccostrea cuccullata; assembly: GCF_032062105.1. Classification (NCBI taxonomy): domain Eukaryota; kingdom Metazoa; phylum Mollusca; class Bivalvia; order Ostreida; family Ostreidae; genus Saccostrea; species Saccostrea cuccullata. The sequence continues at coordinate 10,654 of NW_026927459.1, read as the reverse complement.
GCTTTTTTCGTAGTATGTCAAGGTATACATCTATTTGTCTTATGATGTTTTTTTTTAAAAAAAAAAACTCCATTCGTCTGTGGAAAACGAAATATTTTTCTCCTGTGAAGTAGTGTTCTTCAATCTTATTCTTTTTTCGTTCTGGTTGAATCCACTTGATAGAGTGATTCTGTCGCTAAGCTGCATGATTGTTGTTGTTTATTTTTTCTTTTGCAAATAAATATGTAGAGATTGCTTTCTCTCTTATTTTTGGCGGAAGCCGCCTTTAACAATTACTTTGATCACCTTTTACCTCTCAAGATGTCAGAGGTCATTTATGCCCTTTTTCATGGTACTCCAAACGGATGTATCTTACACTAAGGGCATACAACCCGCTATTCATTATTCGACACTTTTCCCAATCTTTATCGTTATTATCATATCAAAAGCGTGTGCCTGTTATAACTGAATTTATTATCTCCTCGCGCAACTTGTTTCTGAGGGGATATAACATCCCGAATATGCGTATGTATGTGTATTTGTGTGTTTGTTAAGCTTGTGGGCAAGATTTACAGAGAACCTTTGCATTAACTACTTTCAGCCTTGTGAGACTACATACTTGTGTGGCATTATAAAAGGACGAAGCCTATTGATTTTCAATATCAAATTCAAAGTCAATGAAAACAGCTGTATGGGAATTTGGGGTGCACGTTATTCCTGAAAGCTCATGCACGTAGCATCGTTTTTGAAAGTGGGGGGACAACCAGAGAAATTTTTTTTAACTTACCCCTAAAAGTTGGCAAGCAACAAAAAAATGAATACTAACTACTAACCAAATACGAAAATCCTATTTCGTGGGAGGGAGGGGGGTACTGGCCAACATTTTTCAAGTCAAACTTCCTATCACTTTCAATTCTTAACATACACTGTTACATTTTCCTTGATAACATTATAGTGCGTTTAGAAGGGGGGGGGGGGCAACCAACCTTTCAATGGACATTTTCAATAGTAAAGGTACTGTTGGGGGAGAAAGGGGGGGGCTACGTGGTTTACACGAAACGCTACACGGTTTGCACGAAAGGCTTCACGGTTAACACGAAACGCTTTGCACGAAAGGCTGCAGGGTTTACTCGAAAGGCTGCACGAAACGCTTTGTTCACGTTTAATATTTCTCACACGCTTTATACACGATTCTCGCACGTTTTGGATTTTCTACTCAGAATATCTCGGACACTATTACGATTTTTTCATAAATTAAATGGAAATCTTTCAGAAAGCCACATTTAACAGCTGTGTGAATATTAGTCCATTAGTATCATATAAACTGATAGAAATATATAAAACTCGTAGCTGTAATTGATAAATAAATAATTGTCATTTCGTATTTATTTATCCAAATGTTTAAAAACGAAATGCCGATATCATGAACATCGTTCATTGAATGACTTGTTTAATAAAATACAATTTTTATATATTAGTCGTTCATTACAATGTAATATTTTTACGAGTATTATTTAATAAATTGGACAAAAATTCGATTTCTTGCTGCAGGAATATGAACTCATTGATTTTTAATAATATTGATTATATTGTTTGATTTCTGTAGGCGGATTATTTTTCTTGATTTTCATTTAGTAATAAAATTTGCCTATATACTCTGCTAATGATTATTGATACATTTAAATTTTTTTTATTTTATGTAAGCATTATCTATAGGAGAGAAACCGATAAAGGGGGAGGTGGTAAATGTGATGTCTTAAACTTTTTTTACTCTCCTTCTATTTTTACATGAAGCTTATCAAATAACATCAGTATACCCATCATGCTGTAAAATCCTTCATTTCAAATTATGACTAGACGTATGTATATATGTGTACATTAATTAATAGTCGCGGCATTTGAATATGCATTGTACATACAATGTAGCTATATAGATCGATCTTTACACCGGCATTCATGTATATTAAAAGAAAACTGAAATCTCTTAGATGAAATAAAAAGTACGTGATTTATAAAACAAATAATAGATAATTATTCATGATTTACTCCTAAACTTTTCTTACATGATATTCATGAACAGACTACCAAGTTTTGTTTATTTTATACTTTATGGCTAGAAATTCGGATTTACAAATAATAGATGAAATCCGATGATATATAAGTTGTACCCATTAAGTATTCATAGAACCATTTTATTTAAAAAAACAGTCGTAATTTGCATGTGTCATTAAGCCGTGAAGTCGCTGTTATAAATGACCTTGATCACAGTTGAAAGGAGGAAAAAAGATTCCAATATATTTTTAAGGGGTGTATCTGCGCACACATTTAACAGAGGATTTAAAAAAGAATAGAAAAATTAAGCATTTATTTAAACTAACATTAGATTGAAAGTTACATGTACATCAAAAAATGAAACACCGTAATATTAATTTAATTACTTCCCCCCCCCCCCCCGTTTCTAAACTTGTGGACGTCAGTGCATGTGGATTGAAATTAGAATCCATGTATTTGACAATAATGAGCAACAAATTTTATGTATTAAAAAGTATCAAATGACACATCGTTTTAAAAAAAATTTTCATGTACTTTAAATGTGAACACAAGAGCGGAGTCCTTTTTTGTTTTAAATTAAAAAAAAAAAAATTAAATTTTGAGCTAAGTCTTTCTGAATACATTTTTTTAAGAGTGAACATGGTCTGGAATTTCACAGTTTGGAATCCCCCAGTTTTTATTTATATAATCTGTTATAAAATTTTCTAAAATTATCGACTGTTCTAAGTCTTTTTTCATGCATTCAATCATTTGTTGAAGAGCCCACAGTTCTTCTTTCAGCAAGGGCCTGTCTTGTTGATATTTTGGTGTCCTGCAGCTTCTCTCCAAGGCTGCATATTTTCTTGGGCTCTTCTTTCTGTAGATATAATGAGAAAATAGTCAGGATCATGAAAAGTGTTTGTGTGATGCATTTAAACCATATAAACACATGATAAAATAATTTAAATTTGAATTAATTAAACATACTATCTTATAAAAACATAAACGAACATGGTATCATTTATTTTGATTATTGCGGTACCCCCTGATTTAAGGATATAAAACAAGATTTTAAAAAACGTTAATAATTACCTAAATGTCTTCAGGAAATCATTCCCTCTATTCGGGGTTGCCATTGGCGCAGTTATGGTTGAGGTAGATTGAACAAACTCCCTTTTAATTGGAGTTGCCATGGGTGCAGTTACCATTAGTGGAATTTGACCAAACTTTCTTTTGATTGGATTTTCTTTGGTCACAGTTAGGGATGACGTAGTTGTGCCCAACTCTCATTTAATTGAGGTTGTCGGCGCAGTAAAGTTTGACGTAGTTTTTCCAAACTCTCCTTTATTTGGGGTTGCCATTGGAGCGAACTCGCCTTTAATTGGAGTTGCTTTAGGTGCTTTCCTGAAAAAAGTTTTACGATATATTTCATTGTTTGAAAGAATTATCAATAATACATGACATAAACTGTTTTTAAAATGATTTTAAGAACATAATGATAAAGATATTTTATTTTCAAATGACATTGTGTATATCAAAAAGTACTAAGTATAAAAAATCTCTCTGAACAAAAAAAATTAAAGTTACCTGAGCAATTTCATCAACTGACTCGGTTTCCGTTTTTTTCCCACCCCTTTCTTCTTGGAGAACCTGAGATTGCGTCTTCTCAGTTGCTATAGTGTTAATGTTTAGCAGCCCAGGATCGATAGACGGCTCCAAATTTTCTATGTTGCCAGAGTCCGTAGCATCGTCCCCCGTCAAGGCAAAATAAGGGTCGAATGGAGAATAACTTAGACTACAAAAAGCATTTTTTATTAGTCAAATTTATACACAATAAAATTTTCTAAATCACGAATTTTAGGTAGTACATGATAATAATGAACAAAAAAATGATGCAATACTTAAAATAACGCGATTGTTGGGGATAACCCTGAGAAATAACATTTTGTAAATCTGTTTTAAAAGCAAAATTAAAAAAAAAAAGTTGATAAAATATGAAGAAAACTTAAGCACTTTCATTTTTTGTCAAGCAATGTCTATTGTTATCGACTAAAACTACAATTCAACGGGCTTTTATTTACTATAGTTTTGAATGTAAAGTAGTCATGTCTCTAACTATTTTTTACAATTTTTTTTTTTGGCAACTCAGTTGTACTTATAGTTATTTTAAGCAATCCAAAAGTCTCTTCTCTATATAGTAGGAACGATAAGTGTGGATGTTCTAAACTGGTATCGTACGTGCGTGTACGATAAGCGGGGTACCAATTTAATATACACACATTGTAAAATAATCGTTCCAATTCAGAGAACTTAAAATTAAAATTAGAGATGAAATTGTGAAATTTTATTTAAGATGAAATTTTTTGGATAAATTAGGATAAAGTACATGAAATCTATTACACAACAACAAAACGATCGGTCTAGATAAGTATACAATACATGTGACTTACTTGCCCCTCGTTTGAGATTGGCAAAAGAGACCATTCTTCTCCCAACAAATCCCATTCAAGCTCAAAGTCATCAAACACAGGTAGCGTTTTAAGCTCACCTGAGCCGAAGGCTCAAGTGAGCTTTTCTGATCACATTTTGTCCGTCGTCCGTCCGTCTGTCTGTCAGTAAACTTTTCACATTTTTGACTTCTTCTCAAGAACCACTGGGTCAATTTTGTCATAACTTGGTACAAAGCATCCTTGGCCGAAGGGGTATTTAAATTGTTAAAATGAAGGGCCAAGTCCCCTCACAAGGGGAGATAATCAAGAAAAAAGTAGGAAGGGGTCATTAAAAATCTTCTTCTCAAGAACCACTGGGCCAGAAAAGCTGAAACTTATGTGGAAGCATCCTGGGGTAGTGTAGATTCTAAATTATTCAAATCATGACCCCCGGGGTTAGGGTGGGGCCATAATGAGGAATCAAAGTTTTACATAGAAATATATAGGAAAATTCTTTGAAAATCTTCTTCTCAAGAACCACTTGGCAAGAAAAGCTGAAACTTATGTGGAAGCATCATTAGGTAGTTTAGATTCTAAATTGTTCAAATCATGACCAAAGGTGGTAGGGCGGGGCTAAAATGGGGAATCAAAGTTTTACATAGAAATATATAGGAAAATTCTTTGAAAATCTTCTTCTCAAGAACCACTGGGCCAGAAAAGCTGAAATTTATGTGCACATCGAAGTATCCTGGGGTATCGTAGATTTCAAAATGTCTAAATCATGATCAGTGGGGTAGGGTGAGGTCGCAATATGTATAAAAATGGGGAAATCTGGTAAAGAACAGAAAAGTCAAAGCTTCTCAGGTGAGCGATGTGGCCCATGGGCCTCTTGTTTTGGGGATGAGGGAGTCTGCATATTATTCTCGCTCCTATTTATATAACAAGAGGCCCATGGGCCTTATAGGTCACCTGAGCATCATGCAACAACTTTCAAATGATTGAATTTGGTTCATGTTTTAAGCTAGATGCTATGGCATTCACAATTCTGAAAGAGGCACCATTGCTAATCATAATTATACACTTAGCAATTGTTTAGTTTGTTTACTTAATTTAATATGGATAAGCAGGGTAGGGGAACAAAAAGTATGTCAATTAATCAGTAATATTCAGCAATAATCAGGAGTGCTCCCACCACATATGAACCCCTGACCCTAGGTCTATACATTGCACAATTTTTGAAAAGGCACACTTGCTTATCAAAAAATGTTTGATTAATACCAAGGAGCAGATTTCAAACAATTCTTTTTCAGTATATAAGTATAGCCCCCCCCCCTCCCCATTTTGGTATCTCAGACCCAGGGGCCTTGAAATTCACAATTCTGGAAATAGAGCCCATCCCATCATAACTATGTTAATAGTTCATTCTGCTTATTACCCAGGAGTAGAGAAAAAGATTTTCATAGATGTAATGTATTTTCATCATATAATCATTATAGAGCCACATCCTAACACCATAACCCCTGACCCTGGGGCCATAAAATTCACAATTTATGGTAGAAGCATTCTTGCTCATCATAACTATGTCCTTAATTAGATTATTCAATACTCAGAAGCAGAGAAGAAGATTTTCAAAGATTTAATGCATTTTCACTATATCATCAATTGAGCCCCGCCCTAACACCAGAACCCCTGACCCTGGGGCCATAAAATTCACAATTTTGGTAAAGGCACTCTTGCTCATCATAACTATGAAATTAATTAGTTTATTTAATACTCAGGAACAGAGAAGAAGATTTTCAAAGATTTAATTCATTTTCTCTATATAATCAATAGAGCCCCGCCCTAACACCAGAACCCCTGACCCTGGGGCCATAAAATTCACAATTTTGGTAGAGGCACTCTTGCTCATCATAACTATGAACTTAATTAGTTTATTTAATACCCAGGAGCAGAGAAGAAGATTTTCAAAGAATTGATGCATTTTCACTATATAATCAATAGAGCCCCGCCCTAACACCAGAACCCCTGACCCTGGGGCCATGAATTTCACAATTTTGGTAGAGGCACTCTTGCTCATCATAACTATGAACTTAATTAGTTTATTTAATACTCAGGAACAGAGAAGAAGATTTTCAAAGAAATAATGCATTTTCACTATATAATCAATAGAGCCCCGCCCTAACACCAGAACCCCTGACCCTGGGGCCATAAAATTCACAATTTTGGTAGAGGCACTCTTGCTCATCATAACTATGAACTTAATTAGTTTATTTAATACCCAGGAGCAGAGAAGAAGATTTTCAAAGAATTAATGCATTTTCACTATATAATCAATAGAGCCCCGCCCTAACACCAGAACCCCTGACCCTGGGGCCATGAATTTCACAATTTTGGTAGAGGCACTCTTGCTCATCATAACTATGAACTTAATTAGTTTATTTAATACTCAGGAACAGAGAAAAAGATTTTCAAAGAAATAATGCATTTTCACTATATAATCAATAGAGCCCCGCCCTAACACCAGAACCCCTGACCCTGGGGCCATAAAATTCACAATTTTGGTAGAGGCACTCTTGCTCATCATAACTATGAACTTAATTAGTTTATTTAATACCCAGGAGCAGAGAAGAAGATTTTCAAAGAATTAATGCATTTTCACTATATAATCAATTGAGCCCCGCCCTAACACCAGAACCCCTGACCCTGGGGCTTTAAAATTCACAATTTTGGAAGAGGCATTCTTCCTCATCATAACTATATACTAGTTAGTTTATTTAATACCCAGGAGTAGAGAAGAAGATTTTCAAAGAATTAATGCATTTTCATAATATAATCTGTATACCCCCACCATAGCAGTAGAACCCCTGACCCTGGGGCCATGAATTTCACAATTTTGGTAGAGGACTCAATGCTAATCACAATCATACCAACAGTTTGACTGCTTGATGTCTGGGAGTAAAGAAGAAGATTTTTAAAGATTGCACTAATTTTAGTGGTTTTTGCCCCACCCCCCAGACCCCAGGGGGGCAGGGACCACGAAATTCACAATTTTTGTTCCCCTTCACCCATAGATGCTATATGCCAAAATTCGTTGAAATTGGTTCAGTGGTTTCAGAGAAGAAGCTGAAAATGTTTAAATGTTAACGCACGACGCACAACGCACAACGGACGACGACGGACAAAAACAGATAGCAATAGGTCACCTGAGTTTACTCAGGTGACCTAATAAACCAGATGTGTTTGTGAAACACTATGCGCCCGGTGGCAACAAAGTTCAAAAAATCTATTTTTAGCATATTGGTCACAGTCAAGGTCACAAGATCATTGAGATTGGTGTCCTTTGGAAGAATTTAATTGGTGGAATAAGCATACCAAATATGAATTCCCTATCTCCTATGGTTCAAAAGTTATGGCAAAAAGAGTAAAAAGTTATTTTTAGCATATAGGTCACAGTCAAGGTCACAAGGTCATTGACCTTCATGTCATTTGAAAGGACTTTATTAGTGGAGTATACATACTAAATATGAAGTCTCCATCTCTTATGGTTCAAAAGTTATAGCGAAGGTTAAAGTTGACAACAGACAGAAAGACAAACAGACAGGACAAAAACAACATACGCCCGGGATCTATCGATCCGGGCGCATAAAAAAGGGTTTTCAAAGGTGTTGGTATACAAAGAAAACATAAATTAATATATCTGAAGATTCTGTTATTTAATTCTACATTACGTTCATATTTTATCATAATTAATAATAGTTTTCTTTAAGAATGACAGGATATATTTGAATTCGTAGCTCATTATCATGGTTTTTTTTTTTAAATCTTTTACTTTTTTTTCTTCTTTGTTCAATACGTTAGATAGAATTTTAAATATACATATATTGTAACTTAACGTGCAACTTTACATTCAAACTAATACAGTCGCCCGCGTTGCGCAGTGGTAAGAGCGTCTGCTCTAGAGTCGCGAAGTAAGAAGTCAATCCATACGTCGCGGGTTAGAATCCCACTGTGGAGACCGGTCCTTCGGATGATACCGTTTAAACCGAGGCCCCGTGTCGCAGTAGGTGCTGGCACGATAAAGATCCCTTATTGCTCAAAGGCCCTGAGTGCCGAGCAAAGGACAAAATTTGTAGTCCTCCACCTGCAAGTGGTGGCGTCTCCATATGAGTTGAACAATATACAATCAATCAAACTAATACAAGATATTTTCAAAAATTTATTCCCGTTTCTTATTTTAATGATAACGTATGATAGAAACTTACATGTTAAATAATTCTTCCGCCATCTTTTCTCAACTCAAGAAAGCTATCTTCTTTCTTCTTTAAAAGTCAAGTTATCTTAGACTGAGGTAACCCTTTTCCTTATTTAAAAAAAAAATGAAAAGAAAAAAAAACTTGATGAATTATCTTTTCCCTATTACGCGGAGAAATATTTAGAGTTAGGAATCTGTTTTCAGTTCATTATTAACTTTTCAAATGTAATAAAATTCCTTACAAAATGTAAGCGATCTTGTGATGCTATATTCAATATAGAAAGTTATTCAAAATGTTCCATTTTGAATTAAGTCAAGATCTTTACATTTAGTAAAATAAGACCCAGCATCTTCCACCAGAATTAATTATCGGTTTTATTAATACCCCTGAGTGCTTTGAAATGTAGAAAGTTATAATTGAGATGTCCAAATTAAGATTTTTTGAAAAATGGTTTTGTCTCATACACCATGGTATAAGAGGAAAGCAGAGTTTGTGGACCAAATACAAAAAAATGCAAGATTATTCATGAAAGATATGCAAACCAGGTTTACAGTCTGACACCTTTTTCCAAGATTGCTTTTCGATAGATGGGACACACCTTCTGAATAAATTTATTGATTTTTTTTTCTCAAATTATGTGTTTTCATCTAAAGAGTTTAATATAGTTAAAAACATTGCTGTGACATCATTCCTTTGTTCTTGCAGTCCAAAAATTTACCTGTGGCAGTCCGATATTAGTGAGCAGTCTGATATTAATCGTAATATCAGTACTGATGTCCTTCAAAACCGGACTGCTACAGACCAAAAGCAAAATAATGCAATTATTTAACAAACAGTAAACTTTAATATGATTTATGTACACAATGCATATTTTGAAACTGTGAATAATTATGCATGACAAAAGGAGAATGAAAACTTTCTGAATATATGTCCAGACCTCTTATCTTATCGAAGGGTTAATGCCACAACTACGTATCACAAAATTCCTTAAATTTCACTTTTTGTTAATTTAATATGTAATTTGAGATGGGGTTTTTTGTGTCAAAATATCTCAATTATTGCTTAAGAATTGATATGTTTATTTAAAAATTCATCATCACATTATCTCATATGAAATCACTGACCAGTGTCAAAAAGATGGCACCTATGACAAATATGTTGAGTCATACTTAATTACATTTTTCAAATTATTTTTTAATCTGAATAAAACACCTTTACTTTACATACAGTATTGTGCCTTTTACAAAATACCAGAGCAAGAAGAGAAATGTCACCGTTTAAACCATGTATTTTGAGATACGTTGATTTGGCATTCAGAAATCTAATTGGTCAGTAAGTTCTCATAGTGTTTCAAACCCCGCAGTGTAAGATGATACCTAACATCTGTATGAAATCTAAGGTTTGCAGCTGTGCTGCAGTATAGTAATAAGGGATGCTCTTATCTTGCCAGCGAACCTCTGGGAGGAAAATGTGTTATCAGAGCTGCAATAACTTAGCTTTACCATGAAACTTCAAGGAAAACACGTGCTTGTGAAAAAGTTGTGAAATAATATAACAATGGGATTTTAAGCAAAGAAATGAGTAAGTATCTAGTATAATTCCTACAATAAGTATAAAACTATAATGGTTATATACTTTGAAATGAAAAATATGAAGATATTAAGTGTACAATCTGATCAATTTTGTCTATTGTGTAAGACTTTGTATGTTTCACAGATAATCCTTATTAATCAGTTTAATAATCTATTATAAATATTTCGATATTACAGAAAGTGAGTGATTTAAAATGGATTGGGAAAATGAAGAAATTTGGGATGAATCAGTTGTTAATAAAATTCTATATTGAGGAGAGTACAAGTGCATGTGGAAATACATCGAACTATGACAGTGTAAAAAAAGTTCAGGGAAATAGGAAAACATCAAAAAATGTCAAGAAGAAAAAAATTTCTAATGCTGTAATAC
>NW_026927458.1:0-29856 GCF_032062105.1 Saccostrea cuccullata | reverse complement strand
AGTTAAATTAGCATACCTGTTTAATTAACTGAACTCCATATGAATTTCATACAATATTTACGATACTTTTTTTTAAACTCCATTTTAAGTATCTTTGTACCTGCCGTGTTAGCCAAATTCTCTTTACACGACATAATCAATTCCCAAGGTTTTTTTTTTTAAATTTATTTTAACACTTTCACATGTACATATAAAATAATTTTCATCAATTGGTACACAGTAACATCGGGTCTACACACAATATAGAGTTATGTTTGTAGAACATGTAGAATGTGAAAGGTGTTTTGAAAAAAAAAGACAAAGAAAAGGGGGGAGGGGTCAGCAAAAAAAAAACCTTTCTTCTGGTACAAATAATACAAAAAAATAAAAAATCACTCAAATAAATTATAAGATGTACATGTATATATTAGTTTGTATATGTAACTCTGTTACTTACAATGTATCACAAATATTTTGCCAATGCCTTTCATATTCATCATATGTACAATTCTTCATCAATAAAAATTTTTCAATCAAAATTCTATCTGTGATCTTCTTTAATACAACTTCATCATCTATTCTTGGAACATTCTTATATTTACTGGCAAAAATAAATTGTTTTACAATAAGTATTAAAAGGTTTTGAAATTTATAAACATTCATATTTTCATATTTACCAAATAGTATTGCTTGTTTATCAAAACAACAATGAATATTAAACTTATTTAAAATCCATTCTTCAATAGTACACCAGAGTTCTTTTACATGGAAACATTCAACAAATAAATGATCAATTGTTTCTATGTCACTCTGCAGAAACTACATGCTGGAGAATCGATCAATTTTAGTCTAAAAAGATAATAATATTTGGGATGATTCTATGTAAGATTTGAAACTGTAGCCATTGAAGTTTAGATTCTTGAGTTATTTTAAAAGGAAGTTCAAATATTTTAGCCCAGTATGCCTCATCGAAGATAAATCTGTTTTCTCTCCATTTTTTGATTGAGTAAGCTGGCTCTTTCTTTTTTACTTATAAATATGTTATACATATCCTTACAACCTTTATCATGTTTATAAAATACAAAAATGGAATTTGGAAGATGTGGTCCAATCAACTTAGCATTTTTAATTTCATCACAGTTTATATTTTTCAGTCTATCTAACACTGCTATTCTAAGACTATTATAATCAACAAAATTTGTTTTCACTTTCAAGTTTATTAATGAGAAGAGACTTATGAAACTACCCTCATTGTTAAAGAGGTCAGTAAGAAAAACAATGCCTTCATTAAAATAGTTTTTCCAAAAAAAAATTATTATTAATTTTAATCCTTGGATTATTCCATATATGTTCAAAGAGCACACGCCTGTCCTTTTCTTGATTTATTATAGTTAACCTTGCCCAGCTTGACAGAACTTCTTTCCAAAACACATTATTTAATCTTGTTGAGAGATTCAGAATATAATCAGAACCCCTTATCCAAAGATTGTTTATATCTACTTTTAGTTCAGCTTCAAATAATTTTACCCAGTTTGCTTGTGAGTGGATAAGTCTTCTAATCCAACTTGATTTAAGGGCAGAAATGAATTCTGTATAATCAATCATTTTTAGACCTCCATATTTATAGTCCTTGATTATAACATTTTTCTTTACCTTGTGAGCTTTGCTACCCAAAAGAAAATTATACATTTCAGTCTCAAACATCTTCAAAAAGTCTGACTTAGGGTTTGGTAAAGTAAGAATTAAATGGTTTAATTTGGGTAATATTAAAGTTTTAATTACTGTTAACCTTCCAATTGGGGTAAGTTTCCTTAAACTCCACTTACGTAACAAACTTTTGATTTCATTTAGCTTTATGGAATAATTAAGATCAAGCATTTCATTAAAGTTTACTGAAAATTTTATTCCAAGAAGATCAAATATTGAATTTTCCCAGTCAAGCTTCCACCTTGAGTGATGAAATGCATCCCTTGAAATTTTTTTTACTTCCAATCCATATCATTTTAGTTTTTAAGAAATTTATCTTTAAGCCTGGTATATTAGCAAAATAATCTAATTCTCGGAGAATACCATCCAGTGAACCATCTGAGATAAGAGAAGTATCATCAGCATATCGAGAGAGTTTGTACTCTTCACCCTCAATTGTTATACCTTTTATATCTTGATTATTACTAATTAAGATTCCAAGAATTTCAGCACATAACAAAAAGAGATAAGGTGAGATCGGATTCTAATCCAATTTTTAAAAGAGGGTCCAAAATTAAAAACAAATCAAGGGTTTGATATATAAAGTTCCATGAAATTGTATCAAAAGCCTTTTCGAAGTCAATTAACATCAAAAAACCAGGTATTTGATTATATTCTGTATAATGCATTATATCATATATCAGTCTAATATTCTCTCCAATAAATCTACCTTTTATAAATCCAGTTTGGTCTCTATTTATTAATTTGCCTAATATAGTTTTCATTCGTTCCGCGATCATCCTGATGCTATTTTATAAACAACATTTAAAAGACTAATGGGTCGCCAGTTTTTTTTAGAAATTGTTTTGGCTTTCCTGTTTTTGGGATACAAGTAATGATTCCTAATTTATTTGAGTCTGAGAATTGAAGTTTTTCATTTGAATTATTTATTGCTCTTGTAATAAAGGAGCCAATATCTTTCCAGAAAAATTTGAAAAATTCACATGTAAATCCATCCGGTCCTGGACTTTTGTCATTTTTCATTTGTTTTAAGAAGTTTAAAACATCAAAATTTGTTACAGGACCTTCCAGACTGTTTGATTCTTCTCTACTTAATTTGGGAATATCATAATCTTTAAGTCTATCATGAATATTTTCAGAATCTACATTTTCCCTTTTCTTATATAAGTTATCATAGAAAGCTTTCGTTTCATTTAATATCTCGCTTTGGGAAGAAACAATTGATCCATTGTCCTTTTCTATTTTAGGTATTTGCTTACTTACATAGTTTCTTGATTCTAAACTTACAAAATAATTTGAGGGTTTTTCTCCCTCCTCAATCCATTTGACCGTTGACCTTATACATTGACCTTTAAATTTTATGTTCTTTATTTCGTCTACTTCTCTTTTCTTTTCTTCAAGTTCATTAATTAACTGATCTGTTAAATACTGCTCTAATTCTAATATTTCTCTCTCTAACTGTTGTTCTCTTTCGAAAGTTTTCTTTTTTTATATGTTGAAAATGAAATTGATTTTCCTATTAATTCCTATTAATTCCCAAGTTACTTGATAAACACATATGACGTCATCGGTGTTAGATTTTTAATCAAAATGACTGACACAGCAAATCAAAATAAAAACATTTTATTTGTGTTTATTGTTAACACCTTTCTATTCATTTTTAGAGTTAAATTACATCTCTAAATAATGATATTACGAACACTTGTGTTCAAAATGACGTCATATTGCCTACTATGACGACATAATGTAGCACTGATCTAGTCAAGGTAGAAAATATTGAATGCTTCCTTATTACCCCTGTGTAGATTTATATTTTGACTTTTTTCCTTGGAAAGAGTGCGTATTTCGAGGCAAACATCTTAGTGCAGGTATTACTGTCTCGTGACAGCATCTATTTTTTTTGTCGGTGTATCCTGCATGATTGATTTGTATTTTTTTTTTTAAATAAAAACATAATGTTACATTATACAGCATTTTTTTCAGTTCATATATTACTCAAAATAGTTGAAAGTCAAACGCTGAGATAAAATCATTAAGTTACAAATGATTTTGAATTTTTGTAAAATAAATAAAACACTCAAAACACACTTAAGAAGACTTGATGATCAGTACGATTTTCCTCTTTCAATTGGTTTATTATTACTTTTCACAAGCACCCCTTAACGCACTTTATTATTGGAAGTGTTTCCTTTTCCCTCTTAACGTTACTAAATAAATGTGAAAAAAGGATACACCTCATAACATCTAACATCACTATGAGTGAAGTATTCTCACGATGAGATTCTACTATATAGAAACCGCGGAAAATCAAAGATATAATTATTATTTAAAATACATAGTAAGATAAAATTATCATTAACGCAACTGATTAGATTTGCTATTAAAGTCCATTACCCAAAGTAGAATTAAAAAAAAAAAAATTCATGAATCAGTTTTACTCACAACTTCAATTCTGATCCCATGTATATGATTTCTTTTCATAGAACATAATTTTTAGTTTATTTTCATTATTAAATAGAAATATATTTTTTGAACAGATATCAAATATTGTCTCTTTAATTGGGTATTTTATTATTTTTACTGCCTGAGGTATCATATGATTTAAGTTTTTTTTTAAAATTTGAAACCTGAAATGCAACATTGTTTTTAACATTATTTTTGTCAACACTTTCATAAATCAAAGAATCAAAAGTCAAACACCAAGATATCATCAATCTTTCGAAATAATCAAAACACAACACATAACCATTCTTTTAATTCCTGAGTTTAAGGACAGATGATAAAAACAAAAAATGGGATGCCTAGACTAGTTTATATATATATATATATATTTACCTAATTTCATTGCAAAAGATGCAGAAAATGAATTTCTAGTATATGACAAAATTGTAAACCTTCTGTGACGTTCAAATCTTACCCTTCTGAAACCATCCTTATTATTCTTTACATATTTTTTTACTTCCAGTTTTATGCAACTTCAAATAAAAAAATCTACGAGATGAAACGTAATCATTTTATAAATAAAAACATGTTATTAAGGTCTTCCGTTTCCAACGGAAGACCTTCTACTGATTCTGTTGGTAAAGATTATTATTTTTTTTTTTTTCTTCTACTTCCTAGACGCCAACTTTGAGGCCTCATATCTCACTCATTTCTCAACGGATTTCGCTCAAATTTTCAGATGTTATAGACGTTTATAAACTCTATCAGAATAATAAATAAAATTTCAATAAATCACTTCCGGTTTTGAGTTATTTCCCTTTAAACGAAAAATTATAGGCTTTCGTTTCCGGATAAAGGTTCAGAGACCACAAAAGCTGGAGCAGAAATTTTACTTGTTTTAGATAGCAGAAGGATTGAAGTTGTGCACATCGGTTTTTGTTTTTCGATTTCTGCATTCAAAATGGCGCTATATAGGGGTCAAAAATTAGAACGCATAAAAGAGCGAAAATTTACAGATATTTTCCTTTATATCTTGAAAACTAAAAATATTTTGTTAAGACGTGTTGAATAAAAGTTGTGCATAATTACACGCACTTTCATTTGAAATCATTAAAAAGGGACTGGCCCCTAAAATGAGGGATCTAGGGCCATTCAAAGTTTTTGTTTAATATCTCAAAAAGTATTGAGAATTTATAATACGTCAAAAAAGCAAAGTTGTTCAAAATGGCAAGTTTTATCTAATGAGGTTGTCAAAATACGTCCGGGGACGTCACCTCCGGTTAAACCGGAAGTATCAAAAATTGCATATTTTTGTTGTTCTTGACAGGTTTTTGGATATCATATGTCACTGGAAGCTAAAATATTAATTTTCCGTCCGTTGACAGTACTTTCGGTCAAACCGGAAGTTGCCAAAAATGGCGTGATTTTGCAAAAATGAATATAGATTTGGAGGATTAAACCATTTTTCGACTTCATTACTCTTTTTTTTTCAAAGGAAACTTACTTCCGGTCAAACAGGACGGAAGACCTACTCGTTGCTTTGCAACGAGCTCAGCTCTAATTTTCAATTTCTTTTTTGATCACTGTCCTTAAAATAATATTATCATACGTGTATTTTACTCTTGACCACATGGAATAGTTGTATGCATCAAGATACACAAAACATTCAGGAAAGGAAAAATATCATACTTAAACCTACATAAATCAGAGATTGAAATTTCTACTCAAAAACAGGTCTCATATTGTGATCCCGATGCCATATTTAGGTAAAATATCGACGTTCAATGTATATTCAATATACTGATAGGTTTGCTGCATATTCCACTTTACCATATTTCACCTTTCTTTTCTTTAGATTATAAAAATGAGATGTATGCCTGTTGCCATGTACAGCAACTTTATTTAATGTCTCTCGTCAGACATGTTTACTATGGACCAATTGTACAAACAATTAAGGACGGAAGTGTAGATTAAAAAGTGCGATAAAAGATATCTCGATGAATTAAAATTCATATTACCTAAAACTAATTCCATGCTTCAAAACTTATTTCTGCATGAAATAAACATCCAAAAATCTGCCATTCATGAAAAATCGTAATAATTTCCATTGAGAACGTGATCAAAAATTGTACAAATTAACCCCCATCCTTACAAAAATGATAAAATGTAATTCTACCCATGTGCTTGCAATTAATTAAAAAAAACAATAAAATAAAGATCTTTCAGGAAGGTGTTTTTTATTCTATATACATCATCTCTAGTTGTGAATTTTTCACAATAAGGAGACTTCTTTATTAATGACTTTCTAGCCGACATGAACATTCATAAAATTCGTTGTATGGATCAATGCATACATTTAATTTTTTTTTAAACCTTAATTATATTCTAGATATAGCATCAGAATCAGCATGTCGACCTTAATTATATCATACAATGTACAAATATTGATATGGGGTTAAGGGCAACATTGATTTTATTATTCTACAAGGGATATCATAATGTCCGACGCATGGTTCATTTATAAAATCAAGTTCAGAAGATAGGTTATGCATAATTGAGAGTGTAAATAATAGCCTAACAATGAGTATGAAAAACTCCAGCCAGCATTTGATTCAATGACATATTTAATTTGCTTACAAGTCCATTTAATTTACAATGATAACAAATTAAGAACTTTCTTAAAGATGAATCAATGGGTTTTTGAATCTAAAAGTTACTTCTTAACAGATAAAAACACTTGACCAGATCATTTCAGATGCATCAAGAAGGTTATGTTAAAGTGGAACTTGTCTGCGAATATTCAGTTCAATATCTTTATTAAAAATCTGCTTTTAAATAGAACCCATACGGAATGGTGTAGTTAAACGTCAAAAGTCGTTAACTAGCAGTCAACTAGTCGAAAATGTAACTGATAACGTGAAAACAGTTGACCATTAGGAGTTCTTTTCTGAAAGTTTTCAACTGATTTGAATAAAATGGAAGGTTGACCATTACCTGAATGCTAATACTTTGAAAATTTCATGCAGAAAAATAATTGACCATAAGTTGAACACTCTGACTTCTTGATATTTAGTGTAAGAAAATCTTTCTGATTGAGCAGAGAGGGATCTTTATCGTGTCACACCTGCTGTGACACGGGCCTCGGTTTATACGGTCTCAAAGGACCGTCTGTAGAAGATGCCGAATTTTATTGTCTTCATGCATGAATCAGGGTGTGATATCTCGGTAAGTATAATATTTTAGGATTTGCCTGACTTTGAATGCTATTTTAAAACAGATTTTAGGGGGAAAAAATTAAACAATAAATAAAGCAACAAAAGTTATACAGTACAGGTCTCTACTTTTGTGTACGTTTTAAAATATGATTTGATTAAAAAAAAAATATCGTGCATAACAATTTTTACAAAGGGCATTATCTTTTCTGCACAGAAAGTGAAGAAGGCATGGAGCAACTCATGAGGTTGTGTCAGCTCAATTTATTTATATCATGCATTTAGATGTACATGTACATTTGTGTCAATTTAGACACTGTATAGTTTTGACTTGTCATACTCAGAGGCATGGCAACTTAATTTTCAAGAACACTTTTGTCTTACAGATTCAAAATCTCTCACCATTTTTAAATAATGCATGAGTCCAAATTTCAATGACAAATGGAGATTAATTTTGAGATAAAATAGGGACAAGTCCAATACGATCTTATCCCTCAGATGTATACCCAGTAGAGTTTAATATAAAATCAAATCATCAGTTTTTGACAATAAAAGATAAAACAATTTTTTTCTTTCATTATTTATTGCATGATTTATTTGCCTTTTAAAATTAAAACCAAAATATCACATTATTCTAGTATTTTTGTCAATTCTTATTTAACTCAAAATCATTGGAAATCAATTGCTGATGTATAAATATTTAGCTTCACCTGTTTTATAAGTTGTTGAAAAAAAAAAACAAAAAAAAAACAAAACAAAACACATTCTTAAGGCATGACAACCATGAGGTTTTTCCCCTTTTAGATGAGTATTTATAACAGATCACAAGCACCCTTAAACACACACTTATCTTTGTTTAATTGTTTTCTGTCTCTGCTTAACGTTACTAATTATGAGTAAAAAGGAAAGATGTCAAGACATCTTACATCACTATAAGTGAAGCTTTGTCATTTTGAGAGTCTAGTATTTTGTAAAACCATGGAATATCAAGGACAAAGCATAATCATTATATAGAAGCGAGATACTATTATCGTAAATACTTTTAATCAGATTTGCAATTTTAAATCTAAAAATGGAAATGATATCTTTTACAGAAATCAAATGGTATCTCTTTATTAATGATTTTATTATTTTTCATGTCGGAAGGGTTGAAATATTTAAGTTTCTTTTTTAATTTAAAACTTATGATGCCAAATTATTCTTTAATTTTTTTTTTGGTAAACTCTTTCATCAATCAAAGAATCAAAAATCAAACAGTGATATACCATTAAGCTGTAGAAATAATAAATAAAACATGGCCACTGTTTTTAAAAACTCTGAGTTAAATACAATATTGTCATACCTGTATCTTACTCCTGATCACATGAAATAGTTGTATAAATCCTGACACACAAAACATTCAGGAAAGGGAAAATATCACCCTCAAACCCATATAAAACAGAGATTGAAATTGCTACTCAAAAACAGGTATTCTATTGTGATTGTGACATTTCGATATATCGACGTTTTATTTTTTAAAATTTTAATTTTTACTCCAACATCGATTTAAGAAATATACATTTCAAACGTTTTTGATCACCCCTAGTATACTTTTGTCTCAAAATTACGTGCCCCAACCCACTCCCCCTGCATCCATCAAGTCTGACGCCATCTTTATCCTTTAGATATAGAAACGTTAAATTAGAAATTACGAAATTGATATCAAAATAAAAATAAAACTTTTATTCCTTTACTTCAACGCGTTTTTATCGCATTGGAAAAGCAAGAAGTCTACATGAAAGTTCTGGGAAATGTTTCATAAGATGTATATTTTTCTGCAGGCTTTTGAAATAAAATATGGCAAATGCTTTTAAAAATCAAACATCTTACTTTTTTAATAAACAGAAAACTGGAAAGTTGTAAGACCTCTATCATCACGAGACTCTATTTTTCTCGATATAAAACTAATGATTTATCGTGTACATGTTGATATTCTTATTACAATTTGTCCTTTAAAAAATAGAATTTCCACGATATCTTTTTAGACAGGGTTCTCCGCACGTCAAATTTCATATACGACCCTGTGCGAAGGCGAAAAACACAACATGGATGTTGGTTTGACTTCCAATCCTTTAATATTCAATCAATACTCATATATTTCAGCACAAAAAAGTTAAAACAACTAATCTTAAAATATACCTAAGAATGAATATGACAGAAAAGGGATTGTATTTTTTTCAAACGTATAACAAAATCCCAAGACTTTAAAAAAAATGAAGGAATAAAAAACGATAGAGTAACCATGGCAGCATTATAAAATTGATATACAGAATGGATGTTGCTTGTATAAACGTTTTATTTAAATATGTTTGATTTCAAATTGTTTAACTTAAATCACTTTAGAATTTTCCACTCATATGGAGACGCCACAACTTGCCGGTTGAGAGCTGCAAATTTTGTCTTAAACTCGGTACTAAGAGCAATTAAGCAGGGAGGGATCTTTTTCGTGCCAGCACCTACGGCCACACGGGACCTCGGTTTCTACAGTCTCATCCGAAGTACCGGTTTCCACATCTCACAGTGGGACATCATATTTCATGCATGGAAAAAAAGAAAATAATATAACCAAGGGAAAAAATTTGATATAACTATCATTTTGCTTTTTCTAATTTTTTTTTTATCTTAAACGTTCCTTTTTTTACATATATTATTTTCGCCGACTTTTCTCTATTGTATAATTCTCCACGTGCTCTACTGCGTGATTCACTAATTACTTAAACATTCTCAAGAATGTTCTATTCTAAGGTACAAGTACTGAAGTAAATGTGTTATATGTTTATATTGGCTTTCTTTAAAAAAAAAAAAGATGATTTACAGAGAAAGGGTACATGTAAATAATAGAACGTCTGCAAAATTAAAACTTTCTTTTTAAATCTTTGATTAAAAGCATAAATATAATCCAAAAAATATACATATATACATTGTAAAACTACTTTATAGATAGAAAACATTTATATTGTATACCTACGTATTAAGAGAACATTAGCATATACATAATCTGTACTATAATCCAGATAGCAAAAACTCACTTACATTACGAAAAGCTTACCTTGAAAACTTTCCACTCTTGATGTGATAAGAAACAAGACAATATAATTTTCGTACATTTTTTTACAAAGGGATTGCATTTTATTTTTACTTGGAAACGATATAAGATGTGTAAATCTTTAATCCTCTTTTCTGTTCTAAAATCATGGTGAAAAACATTAATCTATGAAAGAAGATACTGCCGGTTTTCTACTTCCTGCATATTTTTTGGTCTCTGGGTCATTATAAAAAAACGCACCCTTTTGTATATGTGTCAATTTGAACATAAAAACATGCAAAATTAACAGTACCATAGGGTTTTACGTATTTAACGTAGGTATTCTCACGATGAGATTCTACTATATGGAAACCGCGGAAAATCAAAGATATAATTATTATTTAAAATACACAGTAAGATAAAATTATCATTAACGCAACTGATTAGATTTGCTATTAAAGTCCATTACCCAAAGTAGAATTAAAAAAAAATTAATTCATGAATCAGTTTTACTCACAACTTCAATTCTGATCCCATGTATATGATTTCTTTTCATAGAACATAATTTTTTGTTTATTTTCATTATTAAATAGAAATGATATATTTTTTGAACAGATATCAAATATTGTCTCTTTAATTGGGTATTTTATTATTTTTACTGCCTGGAGTATCAGATGATTTAAGTTTTTTTTAAATTTGAAACCTGAAATGCCACATTGTTTTTAACATTATTTTTGTCAACACTTTCATAAATCAAAGAATCAAAAGTCAAACACCAAGATATCATCAATCTTTCGAAATAATCAAAATACAACGCATAACCATTCTTTTAATTCCTGAGTTCAAGGACAGATGATAAAAACAAAAAATGGGATGCCTAGACTAGTTTATATATTTTTTTTTACCTAATTTCATTGCAAAAGATGCAGAAAATGAATTTCTAGAATATGACAAAATTGTAAACCTTCTGTGACGTTCAAATCTTACCCTTCTGAAACCATCCTTATTATTCTTTACATATAATTTTTTACTTCCAGTTTTATGCAACTTCAAATAAAAAAATCTACGAGATGAAACCTTTTCATTTTATGAATAAAAACATAATATTTTCAATTTCTTTTTTGATCACTGTCCTTAATATAATATTATCATACGTGTATTTTACTCTTGACCACATGGAATAGTTGTATGCATCAAGATACACAAAACATTCAGGAAAGGTAAAATATCATACTTAAACCTACATAAATCAGAGATTGAAATTTCTACTCAAAAACAGGTCTCATATTGTGATCCCGATGCCACATGTATGTAAAAAATCGACGTTCAATGTATATTCGGTTTGCTGCATATTCCACTTTACCATATTTCACCTTTCTTTTCTTTAGATTATAAAAATGAGAAGTATGCCTGTTGCCATGTACAGCGACTTTATTTAATGTCTCTCGTCAGACATGTTTACAATGGACCAATTGTACAAATAATTAAGGACGGAAGTGTAGATTAAAAAGTGCGATAAAAAATATCTCATTGATTTAAAATTCATATTACCTAAAACTTATTCCATGCTTCAAAACTTATTTCTGCATGAAATAAACATCCAAAAATCTGCCATTCATGAAAAAACGTAATAATTTCCATTGAGAACTTGAACAAAAATTGTACAAATTAACCCCCATCCTTACAAAAATGATAAAATGTAATTCTACCCATGTTCTTGCAATGAAATAAAAAAAACAACAACAATAAAATAAAGATCTTTCAGGAAGGTGTTTTTTATTCTATATACATCATCTCTAGTTGTGAATTTTTCACAATAAGGAGACTTCTTTAATAATGACTTTCTAGCCGACATGAAAACTCATAAAATTTGTTCTATGGATCAATGCATACATATAATTTTTTTTCTAAACCTTAATTATATTCTAAATATAGCATCAGAATCAGCATGTCGACCTTAGTTATATCATACAATGTACAAATATTGATATGGGGTTAAGGGCAACATTGATTTTATTATTCTACAAGGGATATCATAATGTCCGACGCATGGTTCATTTATAAAATCGAGTTCAGAAGATAGGGTATGCATAACTGAGAGTGTAAATAATAGCCTAACAATGAGTATGAAAAACGCCAGCCAGCATTTGATTCAATGACACATTTTATTTGCTTACAAGTCCATTTAACTTACAATGATAACAAATTAAGAACTTTCTTAAAGATGAATCAATGGGTTTTTGAATCTAAAAGTTACTTCTTAACAG
Organism: Saccostrea cuccullata; assembly: GCF_032062105.1. NCBI lineage: Eukaryota > Metazoa > Mollusca > Bivalvia > Ostreida > Ostreidae > Saccostrea > Saccostrea cuccullata. The sequence continues at coordinate 17,185 of NW_026927458.1, read as the reverse complement.
ATAAAAACACTCATCCAGATCATGTCAGATGCATCAAGAAGGTAATCTTAAAGTGGGACTTGTCTGCGAATATTCAGTTCAATATCTTAATTAAAAATCTGCTTTTAAATAGAACCCATACGGAATGGTGTAGTTAAACGTCAAAAGTCGTTAACTAGCAGTCAACTAGTCGAAAATGTAACTGATAACGTGAAAACAGTTGACCATTAGGAGTTGAATTCTTTTCTGAAAGTGTTCAACTGATTTGAATAAAATGGAAGGTTTACCATTACCTGAATGCTAATACTTTGAAAATTTCATGCAGAAAAATAATTGACCATAAGTTGAACAATCTGACTTCTTGATATTTAGTGTAAGAAAATCTTTCTGATTGAGCAGAGAGGGATCTTTATTGGTTTATACGGTCTCATCCAAAGGACCGTCTGCAGAAGACGGCGAATTTTATTGTCTTCATGCATGAATCAGGGTGTGATATCTCGGTAAGTATAATATTTTAGGATTTGCCTGACTAAGATTGCTATTTTAAAACAGATCTAGATTTTAGGGAAAAAATTAAACAATAAATAAAGCAACAAAAGTTATACAGTATAGGTCTCTACTTTTGTGTACGTTTTAAAATATGATTTGATTAAAAAAAAAAATATCGTGCATAACAATTTATACCAAGGGCATTATCTTTTCTGCACAGAAAGTGAAGAAGGCATGGAGCAACTCATGAGGTTGTGTCAGCTCAATTTATTTATAACATGCATTTAGATGTACATGTACATTTGTGTCAATTTAGACACTCTATTGTTTTGACTTGTCATACTCAGAGGCATGACAACTTAATTTTCAAGAACACTTTTGTCTTACAGATTTAAAATCTCTCACCATTTTTAAATAATGCATGAGACCAAATTTCAATGACAAATGGAGATTAATTTTTTAGATAAAATAGGGAAAAGTCCAATGCCTTTAATTTACGATCTTATCCCTCAGATGTATACCCAGTTTTATATAAAATCAAATCATCAGTTTTTTACAATAAAATATATAACGATTTTTTCTTTCATTATTTATCGCATGATTTATTTGCCTTTTTAAAATTAAACCAAAATATCACATTATTCTAGTATTTTTGTCAATTCTTACATAACTCAAAATCATTGAAACCAAACGCTGATATATAGTTATTAAGCTTCACATGTTTTATAAGTTGTTGAAAAAAATATAAAAAAAACAAAACACATTCTTAAGACATGTCAACCATGAGGGTTTTCCTCTTTTAGATGAGTATTTATATCAGATCACAAGCACCCTTAAACACACACTTATCTTTATTTAAGTGTTTTCTGTCTCTGCTTAACGTTACTAATTATGAGTAAAAAAGGAAACCTGTCAAGACATCTTACATCACTATAAGTGAAGCTATGTCATTTTGAGAGTCTACTATATTGTAAAACCATGGAATTTCAAGGACAAAGCATTATCATTATATAGAAGCAAGATACTATTATCGTAAATACTTTTAATCAGATTTGCAATTTTAAATCTAAAAATAAAATGATATCTTTTACAGAAAACAAATGGTATCTCTTTATTAATGATTTTATTATTTTTCCTGTCGGAAGGGTTGAAATATTTACGTTTCATTTTTAATTTAAAACTTATGATGCCATATTATTCTTTAATTTTTTTTTTTTGGTTAACTCTTTCATCAATCAAAGAATCAAAAATGAAACAGTGATATATATGGTGGCATATTTATGCCATCCACATAATTTTTTGTCAACATAGCATATCTTGTCAAGTCAAGACAACTATCTCGTCAAGTCATGATAACTTTCTGGTTTGCCGACGACCACCGACTTTTTATCTTGTCAAGTCAAGATAAGCTATCACGTTTTGCTGCAATAGCTATCTTGATATGACAAGATATATTTTAATCGCAATACAAGATAAATTATCTCGAGTTGTCAAGATAGCTATCGCAAAAATACGATAGCTTATCTTGACTATACAAGTTAAAAGTCGGTGTATGACAACAAACCAGAAATTTATCATGACTTGACGCGATAGTTATCTTGACTTGACGTGATATATTATGTTGACAAAAAAATATGTGGATGGCATACATATGCCACCATAGATTTACCATCAAGCTGTAGAAATAATAAATAAAACATGGCCACTGTTTTTAAAAACTCAGAGTTTAATACAATATTGTCATACCTGTATCTTACTCCTGATCACATGAAATAGTTGTATAAATCCTGACACACAAAACATTCAGAAAAGGTAAAATATCAGCCTTAAACCCACATAACACAGAGATTGAATTGCTACTCAAAGACAGGTATTCTACTGTGATTGTGACATTTCGATATATCGACGTTTTACTTTTTTAAAATTTTAATTTTTACTCCAACAAGGATTTAAGAAATATACATTTCAAACGTCTTTGATCACCCCTAGTATGCTTTTGTCTCAAAATTACGTGCCCCCACCCACTCCCCTTGCATTCATCAAGTCTGACACCATCTTTATCCTTTAGATATAGAAACGTTAAATTAGAAATTACGAAATTGATATCAAAATAAAAATAAAACTTTTATTCCTTTACTTCAACGCGTTTTTATCGCATTGGAAAAGCAAGAAGTCTACATGAAAGTTCTGGGAAATGTTTCATAAGATGTATATTTTTCTGCAGGCTTTTGAAATAAAATAGTGCAATTGCTTTTAAAAATCAAACATCTAACTTTTTTAATAAACAGAAAACTGGACAGTTGTAAGACCTCTATTATCACGAGACTCTACTTTTCTCGATATAAAACTAATGATTCATCGTGTACATGTTGATATTCTTGTTACAATTTGTCCTTTAAAAAATAGAATTTCCATGATATCTTTTTTAGACAGGGTTCTCCGCACTTAAAATTTAACCATATACGACCCTGTGCGAAGGCGAAAATTACAAAGAACGATGTGATCAAAAACATGGATGTGTGTTTGACTTCCAATCCTTTAATATTCAATCAATACTCATATATTGCAGCACAAAAAAGGTTCAAACAACTAATCTTAAAATATAACTAAGAATGAACATGATTGAAAAGGATTATTGTATTTTCTTTACAAAAGTATAACAAAATCCCAAGACTATAGAAACAATTTGAAGGAATAACAGTCCCTAAAACGTTCTACTTTCCCATTTTTCCGTTCGCTCACCGTTCGTTCAGCGTTCGTTCACCGTTCGTTCAGCGTGCGTTCATCGTTCGTTCTTCGTTCACAGTATTGCATTTACTGTTCACCGTGTGCTCGAGTTCACCGTTCACAAAACGTTCACCGTTCGCTCTTCGTTCCGTTTACTTTGCGTTCACCTTGCGTTCACCGTTCACTTATCGTTCAGTCTTCATTGTCATTCGGAACTCCGAAGTGAAAGGACTTATTTTTTTTATGGTAAGGATTTACATGTTTTTTAATTAAATAATTTAGATAAAACTAAGATATCGTGTTAGAAAAATAATTATTTTATTGCAAAAATTATTTATATATTTATATTTCTATTATTATAACTCAGCTGTCACTTATTTCATGAATATTCCCTGGAAAATAATTAATACATTAAGTACCTACATGAGAACGATGCTAAAATATTAATTTTAAAAAAGGGCAATGTACAAATGTTTCACGCACGGCATCAATTTGATGTAATTTTAAAGAGGTTAAATTATTTATGGATGTATATTAATTAATAAGTCTTTTACAGAACAAGAATAAATAAAAAAAACTAAATAAAAAAAAACTATTTCCAGAGTAACACGTATTTAAACGACATGTAGGTTTGAGAATTATGAACAGTACTGCAAATATTCAGTTAACTAAATATCTTTAGAGATAATTAAATTAATGGTGTGGTTTTAAATTTAAGAAACTGTTTGAAATAGTCTGTTATTAAAGAAGGAAAATTCCTTCCTTCGCCGTACCTACACATATGTTAAAAAATAGGTTTTATGCCATTCAGTATCATTAAGGACCCCCCCCCCCGGTGCCCTTTCTCCCAAAATAGAATTCTTATTTAATTTTTACAGTAAATTTCAATTAAAATTAAATTTTATTGTAAAACAAGAAAACCAGTCTTAAAACCAACTTCAAACAGCTATTAAACAATAATATTTTAGCATAAACTTGTGCCGACAATAGTATTTTAAATTGGCAGGGAATGTGTTTCTCATTCAATGTAAAACTTAACACTTCCAAGTATATATTCGAATTATTTTTTTTTCTGCAGGAATGCAAAAATCAGATCTAGAAATGATAAGGAAAAATATTAAAATTTCTTGAAATACTAAGTGATTTTTTGTCTTCTGCATATTCGGTGAAACCCGATTTCCACATCTCCACTGTGTCGAATTATTTTGATTGACAGCACAAGCACGCTACTACAAATGTAGCACGGACTTCCTGTGAACTGTGTGAACTTGATGATGGAAACTAAAAGCCAATGATTACTTTCAAATTGATTTGTTAATGTAAAAAAAAAGATTACCTTTGTTACTTGGAATATTTAGGAAAAATAATAAGAATTTTATTTGATATCTCTCTCTCTCGCTCTTACTCTCTCTCTCTCTCTCTCTCTCTCTCTCTCTCTCTCTCTCTCTCTCTCGTACATTTCTCTGTTCAATAAAAATTATGACAACACATTGCTTATTTAGTTTTAAAAGATTAATCTACGCATGTATTACAAATAATTTCCAACATCTTTACCGAGAAATGTCTACAGATACATGAAGAAGTTAGCTAAAATAATCGTCATAAAAGAATAAAAAGACACATAGATATAGAATACATGTATTTTGCAGTAAAATTGAAATACAACGAGAATTTTTATGCAGTACGATAACAGTCAATGTCAACAGATAATTGTGAATTTTAAAAAAAATCCGTTATTTTACTCAGAATCGCTTTGTAATTAATTCAATTTATAAGTAGTAGTTTTATCTTCAGAAGTCCACATTATTTCATTCGTGAAAAGAATGAGCATAATTATTTACTATACAAATATATTAATTTATTTTTTTTACCACAGGCGGAAACAAATACACGTTTGACGGTGATTAAAATCATGTTATTAAAATATCGATTTAAACATAGGTATGTCAGAAAATTTTTTTTTATTTATTTATTGATTGATTAATTAATTAATTTATTTATTTATTGTTTGTCTCAGTAGTAGTTTCATCTTCGAAAGTCCACATTTTTTATTAGTTAAAAGAATAATCATAATTATTTACTATAGAAGATTAATTTATTTTTCAACTACACGCGGTAACAAAAACATGTTTGACGGCGATTAAAATTATGTTATTAAGATATCGATTTAAACATACGAATGTGGAGAATTTTATTTTATTATTTAATTATCTATTTATTTATTTCTCTTTTGTTTATCTATTATTTATTTATATTTATTTATGACATTTAAATTATAGAATAAAAGAATAATTTCAATGCAAGGAAAAGACCAAAGGCATTCCGAATAAATCGTTCATTTTGCGTTCACCGTTCGTTCACCGTTCACTTTGCGCTCGCGTTCGCGCTCCGTTCGCGTTCTGCGTTCACTCACCGTTCACCGTTCACACATCGTTCACCAAGTTGCGTTCACCGTTCGCACATCGTTCACTCACCGTTCGCTCTGCGTTCGTCCAGCGTTCGTTCACCGTTCGTTCAGCGTTCGTTCACCGTTCAGGTGGGAAAGTAGAAAGTTTCAGGGACTTTAAAAGAACGATAGAGTAACCATGACAGCATGATAAAATTGATATACAGAATTTATGTTACCTGTATAAGCGTTTTATATAAATATGTTTTATTCCAAATTGTTAAACTTCCCTCTTTAGAATATTCCACTTATATGGAGACGACACAACTTGCCGGTTGAGAGCTGCAATTTTTGACCTGACCTCGGTTCTAGGAGCAATTAAGCAGGTAGGGATCTTTTTCGTGCCAGCACCTACGGCGACACGGGACATCGGTTTATACATTTGACCGGTCTCCATGTCACACGGTGGGACTTCTTACTTTGCGCCACTGCGGCACCCGAGCGACTAAATAAGAAATGAATAAAACTAATAAATGGTTCACAGACATATTATTAATGTCTCAGACATTTAACTGCATGGTCTATGAAAACTTGCTGATAGTATGCATGGGAAAAGGAAAATTATATAACCAGGGGCAAAAGTTTGATAAAACTGTCATTTTTCTTTCTCACCTTTTGATCTTTAACGTTCCTCTTTTTACATATATTATTTTTCGCCAATTTTGCTCTATTGTATAATTTCCACGTGCTCCATTGCGTGATTCACTCATTACTTAAACATTCTCAAGAATGTTCTATTCTAAGTTACAATATCTGAAGTAAATTTGTTATATGTTTATATTTGCATATCCACTGTACTCTCCCACTTTGAACATGCAGTCAGCAATTGCATTCATAGCACTATAGACGCAATTGCTTCCACTATGAGTGCAACTGCTCTATCACACTCGTGAAGAACAATCTCAATTACACTTATACTACAATGTACGTGTTGAGAAGTATATATACGATATGTTTCATAAGAGGAATAGAAATAAGTTTTAATAATATTCTTTGAAAAAAGGAAATTCAGAATATTTAGAAATTGCTGTTTTATATCTTTAAAATTTAATTTTGGTAAATGTATTTAATTGTTTAATAAAAATTTTTAAAAATTTTAGAGAGCTGCCATATTTTTATTTTTTGTATCATGCATACTTGAACAAATAAAGATAACTCTTCACACTTGGGTAATAACATTCAGAAAGCAAAAAATTCTTTAACTAAAATATCTATTTCAAGAATGATTTCAGCTATTAAAAATAAATAGAAAAACTAAAACAAATTATAGAAAAGCATTCTGGAGTAATAATCATTATAAAAGCATTCTCTTAATTCATCATAGTATTTAAATTATTGATTTTCGTCAGAGGATTTTAATAACGTTGATCGATGACGTCACAACTGCAACAAAACAAAAATGTGATGTCGGCGCTGCTGTATTTGAGAGGGAAATACTTTATAATTATGTTTCTGATTTATTAGATGAAAGGCTCATTAATCAGGTTTACTGATTTTAAAGCCGTATGTTTTTTTTTTTACTGAAGACAAGAAGCTGCGTTCTTATGTAAGTCAGGGTATCCACTGATATTCTTAAAAAGAATCAAAGAATACGCGCATCATGGAATATGTCAGCAGAGTAATTGCTATTTATAACGCCATGTTCACTGAATAACGTTATTTATTTCTTAATTAGTGGCTTTCATTAAAAAACATGATTTACAGAGAAAAGGTACATGTGAATAATAGTACGTCTGCAAAATTAAAACTTTCTCTTTGAATCATTAATGAAAAGCATAAATATAATCAAAAAATATACATATATTTAAATATTTTTCATTGTTTCCTACAAATTGTAAAAATACTTTTTACATAGAATACATTAATATTGTATACCTACGTATCAAGAGAACAATAGCAAATACATAATCCGTACTACAAATCCAGTTAGCAATAACAAACTTACAATACGAAAAGCTTACCTTGAAAACTTTCCACTCTTGATGTGATTAGAAACAAGACAGCATAATTTTCGTACATTTTTTTTTACAAAGGGATTACATATTTTTACTTGGAAACAATATAAGATGTGTGAATCTTTTATCCTCTTTTCTGTTCTAAAATCATAGTGAAAACATTAATCTATGAAAAAAGATACTGCCGGTTTTCTACTTCCTGCATATTTCTCTGGTCTCTGGGTCGTTATAAAAAAAACCCCACCCATTTGTATCTGTGTCAATTTGAACATAAAACATGTTTGGTGCAAAATATACAGTACCATAGGGTTTAAAAACCGAAAACCTTTTCTTTGAATGCATTCATTTTTAATTTTATAGCTTTAAGAAAAAAAAATACATAATTATATAATGAGATATGAATGACTTTATGCTATCAGTAATTCTGTCAATTAACAACTTAAAAATAGTATTTCATGATTCACATACCTAACTTCTGGAAAAAAAATAATAGACTTAATGTAGATTCTACAATTGTTCCAGCAAATTTTTATTTATTTCTCTCTACAACTTTTTTTCGCCTGTTTTCAGATGATGGTTCAGCTTTATTGATCAGAGTTTAATGTGCGAATGAGAAGGGGATTGATTTGTATTTTGGGGGAAAGCGGGATAACTCTATTAATATGTTTCGACTTTCACCGGAAGTAGTGAGTCCTCAAGTTTAATAATTCTTTCATTGCCACATACGTGTCATCTTCTTTCTTCTTCAGGTGGTATTCTATTATTTACAAATAATTACGTCTTTTATTTGTTTGCTCTGCACCTGTTTTGTATTGTTTTATAGACTTTGATATTGAATATGTTCGTTATCTCCATATCCTTCCCTACACTTTTATTTAAGGGAAAAGATTGTTGTTTATGCTAGGCACATGTTGTGACTTAGTATGAGAATTGTAAATATATGAATTAGTGTTAAAGACTTTGAAGTAAGCAGGTAAACAGTAGCTTACATGTGGGTGAGCATCTTTTGCCATGCTTTATAGATGCATGTGTGTTTACATGACTGTATATACTGTATTAACACGAATGTTTCTTTAGTTATAATGGGACAGAGAATAAAGTTTTAATTGATTGTATTAAGTGATTTTGAAAAAAAAAAATGTTGATATTTATTTAATAATTTACTGAGTAAGTTTGACCTAATTTGTGCATCTCAGCATGCCTTAAGCGTAAAGGATATACTCATTTTTTTTTAATGTGAGTTCGAGTCAAAATAGGAATACTATGTAATTCAATCTTTTTCAGTAAGATTGAACCTTTTTGTAAGAAAGAATAACTACAACATTGATAATGTTTGTTTATGCTCATTTTCTATAATTTTGTTCTAAGGAAAAAATATATCTTAATTATAAATTTTGATTGCTTTGCGTCGCAAAAAGTCAATATGTCTTTTCTGATTAAAGTCTTTCCTAAAGAACTGAATGGATTACAGACATGTGGCAATGGCAGATTTTTAAACGTCTTCAGACATATAATCATGTCAACTTAACGATAAGCAAGACGTACTAAGGCCATGAATAAAACCTTATAAATCTCAAAGCTAAAATTGATATCAGGAACAGAAAAACACAAAATTGCGTTATTTCCCTAATACATGAGATTGGTTTCAATTTTAATACGTTAGCGTAACAAAGTGCATCTATTTATAATAATTCATGCAAAAAATGATTATATATTGTTGACTAACACATTTCTACTCTCTTTAGAGTATTAAAGTCGAATATTTAGACTTAAATCCATTTAAATACAACAAAATCTAGGAAAGGTAAATTTTCAGTATTTTACATTTCGGGGAATATACTCCGCTAGGCAATAGCGGAAAAGTAAACATGTTGACATATCATTTTTCTTGTATCTGTCCATTGCTGTGATGTATGTCTATCTTTTAAAAGCAGACTTTTAAAGATCGAGCCCATTTAGTGCCGAGTATAGAATTACCTTAAACACACAAAATTATTTCCTTAATACACGAGCTTGTTTTACTTGTCAATTGGCTAGAACTAATATACTTTAGATATTACATGACTAGAATTCAGTAAAATAGAGCCATTCCATTAAATACGGATATCAAATTGTAAATATTTATGCTCTTGAAAGAAATATTTTTGGGAGAAGTGGGGCATTAAATATTAAGAAGATGATTTATAATTATAATTAAACATATTTTTCAAAGATATTGTCTCATGACTGCAACGATATATGCTCACTTTCTTTACTGACAAACTCAGGTTCAATTATGAGTTTATAATTTTCGAAAAAAAAAGTAAAACGCGATTTCTTTTTTATCTTTATACCTCTAGGATTGAAACTGTACCTTTTTTCATTTTTTTTTTTCGTTCAGGAGCTTGTTTTACTTATCAATTGACTAGAAGTAATAGACTTTAGATAAGACATGACTAGAATTCAGTACAATAGGACCATCTCATTGAATGCAGGTAACAGTGTGTAAATATTTAAGCTCTTTAAAAAAATCCTTGGGGGAAGGGGGAATTAAATATTTATAAGATGATTTTAATTAAGCATTTACGCTCTTTAAATTAAAATTCTCGGGAGGAGGGGGCATTAAATATTTATAAGATGATTAAGAATTCAATCTAAATAAAATTAGATGTTAGAACTGCTCGCATACTCGCTACACTAACATCTAACAACATCCCATTGAGGGTCGCGTCAGAGGTCAATTTCTATCAACCAATCAGATCGACGCCTGCAAAATCCTCAAATATTGTTGAAGCGAATAAGTCTAGAGCTGTTCCGAATTTGACCTCTGACGTGACCCTCAATGGGATGTTGTTAGATGTTAGTGTAGCGAGTATGCGAGCGGATCTAACATCTAATTTTAATTAGATTGATTAAGAATTAATCATAATTTTGAAAGATATAAAAAATAAATGCGAATATTTTTATTTTTATACCTCCAGCATTGAAACTGCACCTTCCTTTTCTTTCTCAATCCTTTTATCAATTTTGTCTACAAAACATTTATAATTTAAAAGCCTTGTAACATGTTTCTAATTCTAGCTACAGAAACTGTATTGTTAGGTTTTATATTTTTGTTATTGATGAAAACGCAACCGATCTCGTAAAGCAAGTATTGAGTAGTTGACGACGTTCATTGCCAACTTTGGTGATATATTTTTCTTCATTTCAGCATTGAACTATCAAGTACCGCCTCCATTCCCTTTATAGACTTCTCTTGTGACCCCCCCGAAAGTGTTTTCTATCAATAAAAAAACGATTTAATTAAGTTTAATGGACGATTATAAAGGGTCAGGGTTGGGATAAAATATACAGGTTGTTAAAGAGTATTTCTCAAATTAAGAAAGGACGGGTGGTTTATTAAACAATGCAGGAAGGTGGAAAAAATTATCCCTATCCGTGTGCGCCGTAAAAACCACTTAATTCTAATTATCAACACACATATAAGGAGATGACAGACTGATGAACAACATTTACAATACGGGATCTGTAGCATTTTTGTCTAAAAGACTCAAATATATGTCAATATCCGGAGATGACAGACTGATGGATACTACATGTACTTCTACCCAGTTATGTGACCTTTCACAAGGATCAGTTAAAATTCAAGGAATGTATTTAAAAAACATTGTCTTTGTTGTTAACATACTTAATACACACTTACTTAATATTAACATACTTAATATCATTAGACTATTAATTATAAAACGACAATTAATAAAATAAAAACAAAACTTTTATTATGTAACAATACTTAATGCGATTTTCTCGTTTTTAGTAATTAACAGCAATTCTCTGTAATGACCAACCATATCATATATAGAGCGTGGCACACTAGGTCTCAGAAAATCAAAATAAGTTTCCATATACCTTGTATACATATATAAACATAAAAAGTGAAACAATTATGTTGCTATGGATTGCCGTTGCCATGGTAACGAACTCACCTACTTTCCCCTCCTGAAATGCTTCTTTTTCTCACAATAATCGAGAAGATTGGAGTGTTTATATTGCCGTTACTACATTCATTAAAGTTCTGATCATGATACGTGTTGTTAATATGATGAAAAATGATTAGATTAAAATAATAAAAAAAATTCTAAAAAATGTTACAATATTGGAATATCGTATGCTATTAGGAGTCCTTGAGTAGCTTTGGAAAAGGTCAAATTTGGTCATTTTTCAAAGACGTTTTACATTCGAATGCAGCCATGCAGGAGTTGGGCATGATAATATCTATGAAGGGGACATACTGTACTATCAATATATGCAATAAAATTTTGGGGGCAATTGGGTTTAAGAGTAGTAACCATGGAAACAAAATTGACATTTTCCCCTTTTTTAAAGTTAAGATTTGGGTCATATTTCAAAGAAGCTTTACATTCGAATGCAGCCATGCAAGAGCTGGGCATCATAAAATCTATGAAGGTGGCATACTGTACTATCAATATATGCAATAATATTTTTAGGGCAAATAAGTGTAAGAGTAGTAACCATGGAAACAAAAGTGAGATTTTTCCATTTTTTTCAAAGGTCAAATTTGAGGCATATTTCAAAGAAGTTTTACATTCGATTGCAGCCATGCTGGAGCTTGGCATAATAATATCTCTAAAGGGGGCATACTGTACTATCAATATATGCAATAATATTTTTGGGGCTAATGGGTTTAAGAGTAGTAACCATGGAAACAAAATTGACATTTCCCCCTTTTTTTAAAAGTTCAAATTTGGGTCATATTTCAAAGAAGCTTTACATTCGAATGCAGTCATGCAGGAGCTTGGCATTATAAAATCTATGAAGGGGGCATACTGTACTATCAATATATGCAATAATATTCTTTGGGCAAATAAGTGTAAGAGTAGTAACCATGGAAACAAAAATGAGATTTTCCATTTTTTTTCAAAGGTCAAATTTGGGGCATATTTCAAAGAAGTTTTTCATTCGAATGCAGCCATGCTGGAGCTGGGCATAACAATATCTATAAAGGGGACATTCTGTACAATCAATGTATGCAATAATATTTTTGGGGCTAATGGGTTTAAGAGTAGTAACCATGGAAACAAAATTGACATTTTCCCCTTTTTCAAAAGTTCAAGTTTGGGACAATTTTCCCATTTTTGAAAGGCCAAAATTACAAAAAAGTTAATACAAGGGTTCAATTGTATTTAATATCTTATTTGCCCATTTAAATGTATCTAAAGGAAGTAAACACAACACAATCAAACAAGCATTTGATCATACAATCTGTATGTTGCCATAGAAACATATAGGCATATCATAACTGGCAAGTATTAAAATTGATTGATTGTCTGATTGTTTGAATTATAATATATCAATAAAAACGTCAAATATATCAAATTATTAATCAACAAATGTACATTTGTTTGTTACAGTTATATATGAAATTTGGCTATCGCATGTGCATATCGTCAGTGCATACCTTAAAGAGAGAACTGCCAATTCCTATAACAAAATGACATGAGATCTATTTTGACTAGCGGGAGCTTAACGTACTAAGCATGTGGGAATGAACAGTATGGTATTTTCCAAGTTGCAGAAATATTCAACAACGATCATATTACATGTACATAAAAATTTTATAACTTTCATTTGAGCTGCATTTTCACAATCTGTCAACTTTTCAGCAACTGGTAAATAATTCAAATGTTAGGCTTTATATCACAGTTGCAACATGAGTTTATAATTTACATTGCACAAAGGCATATATTTCTAATACATGTAGCTGGTCTTACAGTAAAATTTTGTCACATATGTTGAAAAACTAGTACAATGTTGTATTACATATCAAATTTAAAAGCTAATCAACAGATATAATCGATCTCCCCCACCCCTCACCCCTACGCCTAATTATTTTGATCTAATAGGAGATTCCTTGTCTGATCTTTTCGGTCTTCTTCCTCTGAGGCACAGAAATCTGCAGCAGTCATCCTCTTCTCCTTTTGACAAAGACGGGAGAAGAAAGAAGATATCTGCTGACCAGAAAGGAATTCTGACCTACTAAACAGTCCACAATTCCTCATCTCCTCCGCTGCAATATACGGATCTACTTTATTGCCAGTCCTCTTCCCAATATCGAACTTCTCTGTCATGAAAGCTTTCTGCCCAGAAGTGAAAGTTACTCTTTGTCTGTTTTCTTTAATGGCCCATCCCATGTCTAATTCTGAACATCTACATACATCAGTATTGCTGTGGGACTCTAAAACCACAGATCTTTGTGGCTGGAAAGACAAAATCTTATCTGCATACATCCTCTTTGCCTTCTCTGAAACGTTCATTTTGGCATCGCTTCTGAAACTACAGTTGCCCATGTTTACATGATTTTCAAGAGCCTTTTGTGTAGAGAATGTCTTGGAGCAACTTCCCTCCGGACATTCCAGAACAGATGATCTAGATGGATTCTCCTCACTAGTGTCCTCTACAAATCAAATCATTCTTTGTTAGATAAGATGTAACGTCTCCATTTAAGTAAAAAAAAATCTTGAGTGAGACGCAAAACAATAAATAAACAAAAAAACAATGAATTATTGTACATGTAAGCTTTTCTGGGGTTATTTTTGGTTGCTGCTTAGTGGCTAGAAAGTAAGAGTAAAAAATCCCTAATCAAACTGAAAATTACCAGGAGTTTCTTCTTCCATTTCTGAAATTCCTCCGCCAATCCATCCAGCCACTGTCTTTAGTTCTACAGAATTTTCTGGGGCACTTAGATGATCCCAGGTTAGTAACTTTCCTATAAAGAAACATTGATAGATATTCATTTTAAAATGCATAAACAAAGGATGCTGCTTGAAATATGAAACCTCTTATGCCCCCCCCCCCCCCCCACTTGGGCATATATATCATAGGGTGATAAATCTAGATATCAAATTTCATTTCAGTGTGTGCAATCTCTACAAGGAAATGAACAGAAATAACATATTATTGGGATATATCTAAGCCAAAGGTCCTTTGGCTTAGATATATCCCAATGAAAGGATCAATAACTGTGTCAAAAATTGCCCGATCATACCTAAATAATTGTGGTCCTGCCTCTTTAAAAATAGTCGTTGATAAAAACATATACCTGTGTATCAGTCTTTGTCGAAATCGGCAAGAGTATTTGCTGATAAAATAATTGCACACAAATCATTCCCCATAACTATCATATCAAAATACACTTTGAATATGTTCTTCATTACCTTTACCAACTGAATAGGCTTTCCACATCCTGAGTCCAGTTAAATATGAGTGTTAAAAATGAAAGGGATTTCACAGAAGTTCCGTCGTTTTCTTCTACTGTTTGCTTCCAAAACATGGACAGAATGGTTTGCACAGATAGAGAAATTTCGTTGAGAAGGGAGCAATCCGAATTCAGTACAAATAATTACGCTTTCGTCGTTTACTTTCTCCGATAAACGCTCAGTTTGGTCGGAACACTTGATATGTGCATCTTTTTCACGAAAATCACAAGCCATTACCAAAACCTAACTATAACAATATAAAAAAAACTCCAACGACTCAGCCCAACACCGGCATCTTTCGCAGACGTATCTGACGTCTGACGTTCAATGTTTTTGTTTACATGTCGCCTTTTTGCGGTATTGGTTAAGTCGCGCCATATATAGGTTTAGTGTTACCTTCAAAAAGTCGAAATATCGCAAATTTGTTTTAATTATTAATCAAAAAATGTATGATAATGTATATATTTATTTATTCATTTAAATATATATTCATATTCATTGATTGATACTGATTGATGGAAATGGTTATGATTGATATACTTTAATAATTGACTTTTCTACCTCCATTTTGAAGAGGTAATCAAATGGGGAATCCCCTTTTACAAAAATAACGTGCAGATTTCGCTGTATTCAACATGAGATAGAATGCCGATTTCCAATAGCCCCAAAAATGTTTTAATGGTCTTGAAAACTACACAATGCATGGATTCTGTCCGATATCAGGAATTTTACTGGGATGGCTGCGTTTTCTTGTATTTTAAGCGGGTATTCTGGTTGAAAAAAGTCATTTTTTGTATAAAAATCAATACCGTGTTACCCTTTAGAAGTGCAAAAAAAAAATCAAATACGTATTATTTATATTAGATACATAGTTTTTCTTAGTTTAAAGTTTAAAAAAGTCAAGAGATATAAACCTCCTGAAAAATAAATCGCCTGTAAGTGAAAATTCACATAATGTCAAAAAATAGAGAATTGAACCTCCGTTACCATGGTAACGAAGCACCAGATGCATGACCTTCTACAGACTTTTTTTCATAATTTGCCACTCTGAACACTTCTGGAAAGTTTCAACAAGATTGACAACTTTGCGTGCCCATGTATGGTTGGTGGTTACAGAGAATTGGTATTAACAACTTAAAAATAGTATTTCATGATTCACATACCTAACTTCTGGAAAAAAATAATAGACTTAATGTAGATTCTACAATTGTTCCAGCAAATTTTTATTTATTTCTCTCTACAACTTTTTTTCGCCTGTTTTCAGATGATGGTTCAGCTTTATTGATCAGAGTTTAATGTGCGAATGAGAAGGGGATTGATTTGTATTTTGGGGGAAAGCGGGATAACTCTATTAATATGTTTCGACTCCTTTCACCGGAAGTTGTGAGTCCTCAAGTTTAATAATTCTTTCATTGCCACATACGTGTCATCTTCTTTCTTCTTCAGGTGGTATTCTATTATTTACAAATAATTACGTCTTTTATTTGTTTGCTCTGCACCTGTTTTGTATTGTTTTCTAGACTTTGATATTGAATATGTTCGTTATCTCCATATCCTTCCCTACACTTTTATTTAAGGGAAGAGATTGTTGTTTATGCTAGGCACATGTTGTGACTTAGTATGAGAATTGTAAATATATGAATTAGTGTTAAAGACTTTGAAGTAAGCAGGTAAACAGTAGCTTACATGTGGGTGAGCATCTTTTGTCATGCTTTATAGATGCATGTGTGTTTACATGTATATACTGTATTAACACGAATGTTTCTTTAGTTATAATGGGACAGAGAATAAAGTTTTAAATGATTGTATTAAGTGATTTTGAAGAAAAAAAAAAATGTTGATATTTATTTAATAATTTACTGAGTAAGTTTGACCTAATTTGTGCATCTCAGCATGCCTTAAGCGTAAAGGATATACTCATTATTTTTTAATGTGAGTTCGAGTCAAAATAGGAATACTATGTAATTCAATCTTTTTCAGTAAGATTGAACCTTTTTGTAAGAAAGAATAACTACAACATTGATAATGTTTGTTTATGCTCATTTACTATAATTTTGTTCTAAGGAAAAAATATATCTTAATTATAAATTTTGATTGCTTTGCGTCGCAAAAAGTCAATATGTCTTTTCTGATTAAAGTCTTTCCTAAAGAACTGAATGGATTACAGACATGTGGCAATGGCAGATTTTTAAACGTCTTCAGACATATAATCATGTCAACTTAACGATAAGCAAGACGTACTAAGGCCATGAATAAAACCTTATAAATCTCAAAGCTAAAATTGATATCAGGAACAGAAAAACACAAAATTGCGTTATTTCCCTAATACATGA
>NW_026927457.1:0-30642 GCF_032062105.1 Saccostrea cuccullata | reverse complement strand
TAGCATTTTTTTCCCGGAGCTTTAACTCTTGCTCTCTTTTCTCATAAAGAATTCGTTCTAATTCTCTTTCCCTTTTTTTCCATTCTAATAATCGCTGAGCATGTAACTGTTTTTCTCTAGTAGAATCCATGACCCCCACAGGCAGGGAGCTGGATCTGACTGTAGAATGAGCCGAAAGTAGGAGAAAAGCCGTATTTATACAGTGGATGACGTCACAATGCATAGGTAAGCATATTTTTTGCACACGGCACACCTTACAGATGATGCAACAGGTATAAAAAAGATGATGCAATAGATATAAAAAAGATGATGCAACAAGTATAAAAAGATGATGCAACAGATATAAAAAGATGATGCAACAGGTTGTATGTACTGAATTGACCCACTTATCCCCTCCAGGGGCTGCACTCCGTTGAACCCCCTATCCCCTCCAGGGGCTGCACTCCCTTGACCCACCTATCCCCCACAGGGACTGCACTCCCTTGACCCACCTATCCCCCCCCCAGGAGCTGCACTCAGTTGACCCACCTATCCCCCACAGCCCCAAAAGTGCACTCAGTTGACCCACCCAACCAGGCCGCTTATACTACTCGTAGTTGCTAGCGCTCGAGAGCGCTAGCAATTTATTAATAAATATTCTTTCTTAATTAATAGCTTTTTTAAAGGTATTATGCAGACGCATATCTCCCATAATGCATCTTAAATTGTTAAAAATATAATACAAGTACTCATATTCAACATAAATTAGAATTATGGTTTAGCACATCGTCGGAAACCCACGGCTGCTTACGCTTCGTTCGTGATGGAGAGAGGAATGAAGCGTAATCAGCCGTGGGTTTCCGACGATGGGTTTTGCAAAGAAAACCAAAGCTTTGGAAGGGTATTTTGCTCATATGTCGCTGATTATTTACGTTTTTATCGATGTAAAATCGATGTGTTTACCTTGACTCTGTCCCAAAATAAAAAAAAGTACGACAGCCCATTACAGTCATATTATTCCTGAGTACCCAAAAGTAGCGGAAAACGCCCAACGTTTTTCTTCAAATTATATTTTAATTTCGTTTTTGTTTGTTACACATAGTAATAAACTTGAACGTTGTTTTTAGTGATATTAACAAAGAGTTACAGTTACTTGACTTATACATAATAACACTTTGTAAATAGAACGTGTATCACGCCAGTGTCATTTTAAATACTCCAACGTACGCTAACTCCGTCACAAGGGTTCTCTATTCAGTCTTTATTTCCACATTTCGGAGATTTCATTATCATACAAATTCAATATTAAAATACATAAAGAACCTCAAGAAAATAACAGACTTTAACATATTTTATATACATGTCATAGAAGTAAAAAAAAAATAAAAACATATAAAAGAATTCAAAAATGTACAGATATCCATGCCTTTAGTGGGCATTTTCAACATTTTGAGTGGCCTTGCTATGATAGACAGTGGCACTACACACAAATTTTGAACTTGTATGAATAAATTCTTACAATTTATTTTCATATGTGATAAAGACGTTGACTAGTTCGAGCCCTCCCAACAACGATACATATATCAATTCATCACTTAGCTGGGAGTCAGCATTTCTGATATGGTTAGTGAATGGACACCACGAAACAGCATGCTGGAATGGATTACTATTCACATCTTAATTGACATAAACTGCAGGTTTGTACTAAAGACGAAGGCGAGATAGCCCAGACTTGGCGAGAAAGGATTTTATAAAGATATAGATATTTAAGAAGAAAAACCAAAATAATCAAATGTGCTGCGTATTAGCAAGTACTTTAGAAATAGATGGGAAATTAAAGGACTGGAGAATTTCATTAAAAAGAAAACAATTTTTCATTGAGTCAAATGTTGACTGACGTTTTTCATACTAATCGTTAGTCCATTATTTGTACACTGAATTGACAACGGGCTTTTCCGTTGTTTCCCGATCATGATAGGCAGCGCACGGTGGGTGTGGCCGGTCGGCGGGAGATGCTCACTCCTCTATGGTACCTGATCCAACCTCTGATGTTTCGGACTTTGATATTGAATACTGTTCGTTATCTCCATATCCTTCTTGTATTTATAAAGTGCATTTAAAGATACTCTTTTTTTTTCAAATTCTGATCAGGATCTATTGAACAAACGTAAGTTTTTCTTATCAAAAAGCATATTTACGCTGCTCACTACCTCTTCTATTCCTTTGCTTTTCTAAATAACGTCAGACTAATGAAAATGCACTTGTATGTAGTATTGAAGTCTTGCATTCTGCTACGTTTCTATCAACCATATCTAAAGATTATATTTCAAAACAACTCACATGTAATTTTCATTTTATTATTATGATTTATGCATGTTTTGAGGTATTTGCTTTGCTCCTATATTGTATCGTTAAATGGACTTTTAAGTTTGAATACTGTTCGTTATCTCCATTTAACACCCTTCCCCGCAGTCACGCATTTTAACGCATATACCATTTCCTATTTCTAACGCAAAATCACGCATTTTCATGCACTTTAAAAAGTTCATTTAATCTTCAGTTTATAGCCAAATTCCAACTATTTTATACTTGCTTGATCCTCTTAAAATAAGAAAAGTTATTTTCTAATTAAAATATTACTTCAGAATATTATTTACGCTAAACTTTAGAGAAATTTGTACCCCGCTATAAATGCTTGCGGGGAAATGGTAAAGTAATATTTCTATGACGCGAGGATTCAATGTATGTTGCAGAGCAATTCTGTAAGTTGTAAAGAAGGCGTTTATGCATAAAATTATCGCGCAAGCCAATCGATTGATCATCTTCATGAAATTGAAAAATAAGACAGTTAATCCTTATATTTACATGCTTTGATTCCGCCAATCCACGTGCTCCAAACCCTGCTTCTGTCTAGCTGTTTGTCCAGCCCTGCACGTGTTGTTTTTTTTTTTTGGTTTTTTTTTTTTTGGAACCGCGCCAATACATTGATGGGGAAATAAAGTACATTTACATTTGGTAATTTTATCTCGGACAAAGACATTGGAAATATAAATATATGTATTTAAATGAATAACTTATTTTGGTTGAATTACTAATGAAATGAATAGAATCGTCCTGAAACAATCAGTAGTTATCAAACTCTAGAATATTTTTTAATATCAGCATCAATTCGGGTTACTTGTAGCTTCTAGTGCAACATATTTCAGAAACTTAACTGTTTGTCCAGCCCTGCACGTGTTTTTTTTTTTTTTTTTTTTTGGTTTTTTTTTTTGGAACCGCGCCAATACATTGATGGGGAAATAAAGTACATTTACATTTGGTAATTTTATCTCGGACAAAGACATTGGAAATATAAATATATGTATTTAAATGAATAACTTATTTTGGTTGAATTACTAATGAAATGAATAGAATGACCTTGTTCCGAAAATGTACGCAACATCTGTTAATCATGAGTAAGGTTATTTGAAATCGTCCTGAAACAATCAGTAGTTATCAAACTCTAGAATATTTTTTAATATCAGCATCAATTCGGGTTACTTGTAGCTTCTAGTGCAACATATTTCAGAAACTTAACTTTTTATATTGCAAACCAATGGCTCCCACGGCTTCACTGTGAGCATAAAAAATGTGTTTGAATTATACCTTGTTTAAAAAAAGAATTCAAAAAATCCAAAGCAAAAATCAAAGATTTTTCCCCACAATACAAGAGCATGGTTTTACTTTCAAGGTACATGTAAGTTCTTCATGGTTTTAATGCGCATCTGGTGTATCATAATAATATACAGGTGTATGTATATTGTATATATATGCATTTAATATTATTCTTTTCCTCCTTTGTGACGAATATCTAGAAGTATTATTTTAAAGAATAATTATATAATTGTAGGTAGAGAGTAT
The DNA here is from genome assembly GCF_032062105.1 of Saccostrea cuccullata. Taxonomy (NCBI): domain Eukaryota; kingdom Metazoa; phylum Mollusca; class Bivalvia; order Ostreida; family Ostreidae; genus Saccostrea; species Saccostrea cuccullata. The sequence goes on along the minus strand of NW_026927457.1, from coordinate 26,763 downwards.
ATGCAACAGTATTCAATGTTTCTTCTGTGTTTACTGAATGCTGTGTTACAGTTCCTTGGCAAAGAGCACAAGAGTCCAAAACAAGGACGATATTGATTTTGTTATAATTATTAAAAGATATGAAGTAACTTCAGAGGAAATAAGTAAATCCTTGAAAGGATATATATTACCAGGAATAACAGAGGTAAATATCATAATAATGAAATACACGTTTCAATTTAAAATCATATTTTATATATTATAAAGAAAAATACACTTTTTAAAGTAAATATTAACTATTTTTAAAGTTACTGTTAAGTCATAAAAAAAAGAACAAATACCCCCGGTAAATGATTCTTCAAAATGTATACGTACATTTTATAAGATAATTTTAGTTTTATTGAGCGTCTTTTACCTTTCTTTCACGGCTAGGCAGGAGTGAGGGAGAATCAGATCAAGTTTCCCATGGAATCAGACTGCGTGCTTCGATATGTACAATCTCCAACTTCTACATCAGCAGATTTTAAGAGTCATTCTCTGTAAGAATCAAAGAATTTAGAAAAAAGTTGGAAATGGTACATCACAGATTTGGCTGATTTTTTGCATGCAATGTAGAAACACCACGTATAGAACATTTTTGGGGTTAATTTTTTATTTTGAGTCCCGGTTGCCATGGTAACCAAAACCACCATTTTGAGGCCAAAAATACAGAGCAAACTACTGAAAGTATACCATCTTCATCATAAATTTCTATTTTCTGCATATTATTTACAGATTTGATTGTTGCCTACTCTGATAGACTATTTGTTGGAGTAACTACCACAACTAATGAAATTATTCAGTAGTTGGTCATAAAAGAGTTGTCTTTCAGTGAAAAGTGTGAATTTTTCAAATTTTAACAATTTTGAAAAAATGCCAATTTTTGGCATTTTCTAAGCATAGTAGCAAGAAAACGCGGGCAATCCATAACAAACAACTACCAACACTGAAAAGGTCATCCCTTACTTAACAAAATATAAAATTTCTAGAGAGGTATTATTTCTTAAAATAAAATAAAACGAAAACGAAAATGGTTGCTATGGAGAGTTTGGATTAATTCGTAGATTCAATATTTGGCTCCTTTTTGTACATTATAGCTTTAAAAAAAATCAAAAGTAAAACAAATCACACTACAAAACCTCATAATTTCAAAATATTATGATATGAATGTAAGTTCATAAATTAAACAAAAATAATGTGTTACTATAGCAACCAAAAAGTCAGGAAAAAATCACTATAGCCTTATTAGCTATTGACGTTATCATTATCCAGAATCTGTTGCCTCAATGCATGATTTAATTTCTTCAATTAAGTAAATAACACTCATTATATTTATTATTTCACTTATCTTCATAAAATTTTTTTTTTAAAAATTCAAGAGTCTTAAATCACGTTGCTATGGTAACCCAATAGTTTTGAACACTTCCTTAAAATGGTTGCTATCACAATTTTTGTGATACTGACAAGTATACAAGGGATAATATAAAAGCTTCATTCATGTTTTTTTTCTTTTTCAAAAAAATAAATTGAATTTAATTGTATTTCACTAAATATCAAAATATTAATTCATAATTTATTTTTTAAAAAATGGTTGCTATGGCAGCCAATAGTTCAGGAAAATCGTTTTCATTGATATGTTTAATATAGAAAATCATCTGCTTTATTGCACGATTATATGTCTTCTTCAATTCCATATAAACCTTGTCATTTCATAATTAAACATGAAAATAGAAATTTATAATTTTAAAAGAAAAGGGTTGCTATGGTAACCAATTGCTAATAATTCAGGAATGATCCAAATAATTAGGGCCCCGCTTGGCAGGCGCCCTATAGTGATCAGTCTGTCCGTCCGTCCTTCCGAGATCTCCTGTCCGGAGCATATCTTCTCTCTCCTTGACCAAATCTGGCTCATACTTCACCCACACAGTGCCTTTGGGAAACCGGTGTGCAGTGACTTTGAACCATGTTTCTAGGTCAAAGGTCAAGGTCATAGCAGAATTTTATGAAAAATCCTTGTCAGGAGCAAATCCTCTCTCCTTGGCCCAATCTGGCTTTTACTACACTCACTGAGTTCCACTAGATGTGCAGTGACCTTGGTCGAAGTTTCTAGGTCATGGTCAGAATTAGCCTCTCTGTTTAAATCTTTGTTCGGTGTATAATTTTTTCCCTTTATTTCCAGTAAATTTATATAACTGAGGATACAAGATAACTTCGATATATATCTGTAAATTCGCAATATCCGTGAAGTCGTACTAAATGGCTTTTACTGTATTACACAAATGTTCCTCTTCAAATAAACCTTTTTAAATTACCTTACATTTTCATGTTCATTGTTGAAAGCGGGGCCCTTTGAGATGGCCACCATCTCAATGATATCTAGTTATTGATGTACCAGTATACAAAACTCATAGCACTGCCACCAATGTTTGATTATACTTCTAATTAATTCATTTACCGGGACAAAAACAGATGAATTCAAACTTAAACTGATCACATATATCTGAATTACTGCAGCAGGATTTGTTTCCATGGAAACAATAAATACCTACATAAAATCATGACCGATCTTTTGGAAGCAACTTGCTTTATTAATTGAAACATATATACACATGTTTTAACATGTACATGAGTAGGACAAGCACATAGTCAAGAGTGCCCCCTCCCCCTCCATTGTCCTCGATTCAAGTTGTTTTTGAAATGATCTTTTGCTGTTCCTTTCGTAAGGAATCATTATACCACCGCTGCGAAGGAGAGGGGGGGTATACTAATTTACTTTTGTGTGTCAGTCCGTCCGTCTGGCTGACTGCCTGTGTGTCTGTAAGTAGCAAATGTTTGGTTGCAGTTTTCTCAGCAACTACTGTAAACCAACTTTTGTTCGCGACGACTTTATTTCGCGATTGACCAAGGGTAAACTAGTTTGTGACGATTATTTTTCGCGATCAGACGTTTTTTGATCTGTTATAAATAGACAGAGATTTTAAGTACTGGTTCGCATCGAGAAATATTCGCGATGACAAGGTTGTCGCGAACTTTGCGAAAATTCTCGCACGCGAATAAAAGTTGGTTTACAGTATTCATTGAAGATGCTTGAAATTTTAGCACAGTATTTGCTAAGGCATGCCATATGCATGGTGGGTAACATTTGAGTTTAAATCTGATGTCAACTTTTAAAAATTGTTCATCCTTGAGTCTGTCCGTTCCATACATAAACTAGTTCTAATTGTAACGGGGACCGTTACAGATGTTCCCCAAACGCTCCCCAACTCCCTTTTTTGCAAATTTCCTTTAAAACTTTTTTCAATATGCTTAGTATCGCAGGATTTCATAAAAGAATTTTAAAAGCTACAATGAAATCACTTTTTTTGTCATTTAACGCATTGTTCGCAAACGCACGTGCATGCACATGCATGGTGATCATGACATGTTGTCTAAACCATTAACATATCTTTATATTCCAGAAATCAATAAAAAGTCATAAAAATATAAATTTTACCGTTTTTCAAACACATTGTTCATTTTACGCATTGCGTGTGCGCATGTGCATGCAAGCAGGTCCTTGCATTCAATTTTGATAGCAATATCATGTAGGAATCCATAATACCTATTCATATTCTAAACTTCATCCTGTTTTGTTGGGAAACAAGAAACATATAGGCATGTAAAGTTTCAGCCAATCAGATTGCAGCACACGTGGATTTATGTGCTTTCATGATAATTCTTATATATCATGCGGTAGATCTTCATAATATGTGACTTAGTTCAAAATTTCAAAGGATTATGACGTAAAACAAGAAAGATATTGAGACTTTAGTTTCAGCCAATCAGCACGTGCATGCGCGTAAGATCTTGCAATTTTGACCATGTCATCTTGTCCATTCTACTACTATATTCATGCATTGTGAGTTTCAAAAAATTAAATCAAGAAATAGAAAAGTTACGGCTTCATCCATTATCTTGGTAATTTTACATGTTGCACGTGCGCGCTCTTGCCAGCACACGCGCATGTACGTGCTTTCATGAAAATTATTATATATCATGCTGTAGATCTTCATATTGTGTGACTAAGTTCAAAATTTCAAAGGATTATGACGAAAAACAAGAAAGATATTGAGACTTTAGTTTCAGCCAATCAGAGCGAAGCGCACGTGCATGCGCGTGAGATCTTGCTATTTTGACCATGTCAACACGTCTATACTACTAATATATACTTATATAATGAGTATCAAAGCATATAATCAAAAAATAGAAAAGTTACGGCTGTATCTATTATTTTGGTCATTTCACGCGTTGCACGTGCGCGCTCTTGCAAGCACGTGCACGCAAAATGACCTTCGTTCCGCAAATCTACATAACATGCCTACTGACCCTAAAAAGGTTTCACCTAAGTCGGACGTGTAGTTTACAAGATCATTCGCGGAAAAGATTTTCCCAGGAAGAAGAAAAATAATAATAATAAGAAACAGAGTAAAAACAATATGTTCCCCAACTTCGTTTGGGGAACATAACAAGATGTGTTTGTGAAACACTATGCGCCCGGCGGCAACAAAGTTAAGTAAAAGCTATTTTTTATCATTAAGGTCAAGGTCATTGACCTTGGTGTCAGTTGAAAGAGCTTGATTAGTGGAGTATGCGTACCAAATATGAAATCTCAATCTCTCATAGTTCAAAAAATATAGTGAGGGTTCAAAAAAGCTACATTAAAGAAGTATTGCACACAGGTCTTTCATTTAGTGGAACTCTTCAACTCGAGGGAAGAACCCAGTAAAGTCCAATCTACATTGCGTATGACCTTAAGGCACCGAGGTTAAAATAAGTATTAGGTAAAGTACAATTAGGTGGAAAGCATATAATAATACAAACCACTGCCACTCTAATTAGGTCCAAAACACTGTCCGTGGGGGCTATGCCCATGGGATTGAACTCCCTATAAGCTTTTGAAATTCAATCAACAGAGAACCTCATTTTGACTCAAAGTGAGTGTAATATTACCTTAAGGACCCTCTCTACACCAGTACAAAATGTTTTTTGGACATTGAGAAAAATATATTCTATAAAGGTGTTATATTGAGCTTATTTATATGATTTTCTTTATATGGTGCGTGGCATTTACCCCCAGGAAAAAAAATCAAACACAACACAGTATAAGTGTTAGAAAGAAAGATAGAAATCACTGCTGTGTACTTCCATAGAGAAAATAGTAGTATGTAAATAACATGTTCATTTAATTTATCTTGGCTTATTAAAATGTTAAGAATACTTGAATTCATTACAAATTGTGTAATATACTGTGAATTTTTAATTTTTAGAATTTAGATCTAAGGGCAGATCACTCTTACTGCAAAAAATACCATAGAATCAGAACTATTTAGTGTGCAGTGTAGAGAGGATTAAATTCTTAAGTATACATCGATATATGACAGGAAAAATATAATTACCTGAAATAGTTTTCTGGGGGGTTAAAATGAGGGAGGGGGGGGGCAATAAAATGTTACCACCCCTCCTCCAATATGTTAAAAAAGTGGGGCTTGATTTATTTGTATTAATATTTTTTAAATAACTTATTTTTATTTAAAACCATTTGGGAAGCTTCTTAAAAATATTTTCCAGAACATAAAGTCTGTGATAAATGTAATAATGAGATGTCCTCATAAAATATGACAAAATCAAATATAATATTTTTTTTCTCAGAGAGAAAAAGATTTGGGCACATAAATCTATGATTTCAACAACGGCCATTTTACATATTCCCAATTTCTGCATGTACATAAAAGGAACTCCTCTCCACTGAAAATTGCCATATTTCCCTATAAACAATGCATTCCTTCATTACATATTGTTTCAGTAAAGTGTACACATTGTATAAATTTGGCTTAAATTCAACTGTGACAGCGTTTGCTATGACAAAAATTCTTAATAATTAAACAATTTATATTTTTTCTTTGTTGCAATAAAATAATCTGACATTAAAGAGATAAATTTCTAAGTTCTTTCAATTTTTTGCAATAACTTCAAGTTCCCAAATGAAAGGGCACATTCACCCACGATAATTGATCCCCATTCAAAAAAAAATTTGCATCAACAAATTCCAGCCCTGCATAAATTGAAATCTAAAAGAAAATTGCAGTTTTGTTATGTTCAGTTAAGTGATGTGATTTCATAAGGTCAACATGTAAAATAAAAAAAAAATATTAATTTTAAAAAATGATAAATAAATGAAATTAAGTCTTTTAAAAATTGATGAAATACCTTGCATGGCAATAACCCCCTCCCCCTTCTTTTTTTTCAAGCACACAATTAAAAAGCTGTTATGAGGTATTTAGCTTTTGTCATATACAGAATTGCTTTAGATTAATTTGGTTAACATATACCGTATAATCCCTATTAAATGCCCCTGCCCCTATAAGCGCCCCTAGGTCTTTTTTCAATTATTTTAAGGAAATAAGGGCCCCCTTTAAAGTGATTAAAATCATCTAGAATCGTATCAAAAGTATACCAAAATTTGAAGAAAGTGAAAATGTAACTTGTCTATTATCCAATATCTCGGTGGAAAATGAATCATATAGCATACTTTGGGTAGATTATCTTCACTTAAAGTAAAGTTATAAACATTATTTTAGTGGTTCTTTAAAATTTTTGAAGTTAAGAATTGACATTAAATTTTATAAAGAGAATACCAAAATAACCGCCCCCTCTTAGCAATTTTCTAAGTGCCCGGGGCAGTTACGACGGTAATAGGGATTATAAGGTATAATTTTCATCAACATCTGATTTTGAATAACATTGATAATTTGCCCAAACTATAAATTATTGATATGATTAGAATCATGTCATTATTTATGTTTTGGGTTCTTAAATGTTATTTTTACAATAAATAGTCATACCCTGTTATTAATAAACTCATACAAAATATGTGCAACTTTCAATGTACCTCAGGCTGGTAAATACATGCATTTCATTATTACTTGCCTTAGTAGTGATCTTCTTCTTGCCATGTATATTACTTCATCACAACCTTATTATCCAATCCTTAGCTTTGAAGGCCATTTAATTGACTTTACTTTGTTTTTAAACACTTTTTTTCAATGATGCAGCACTTGTCACATAGGCAGGAATTTCATAGCATGCAATCCATTTTTTTAAGTTTATCACATTCACATCTTATACACAAACATGTACATCTCTCAGACACAGTAAAGCCTGAACAATCATTTAACAGTTTAACTATTGGTTATGTTAAATATTTCACAAATTGGATTAAAACCCCTGAAAATATCCAAAACAGACAGTATTTACTCCTCAAAGTCGTTTTCTGCTGTGTACTTTCACTTTCATTTTCATTGATTGAAGCAAAAGATTTCCGAAAGGGGAAATAACTCTTGACAAAAATGTGTGTAAATTTAGAGATTTTTACAAACTTTACCATCAATTTATTTTCTTAAAGTAAATAATACCTCTCCAGTTTTTTCATATGTTCTTCATAAATGTATAAGGTAAAATTCAGAGCATCAGAATAGTCCACCAGTGCCTGCGTTTTTTGTGTACATTGTTGTGTTCAACCCCACTTTTTAAAAGCAATTTACTATGTTATTTGGCATTTAACGGCAGGTCCAAAAATTTTTTTTCGACTTTTTTGTTTAGAAAATACAAATAACAAATTATTTCAATGGAAAAAAATAATAATAATCACCTTTATTAATTAAATGTACATTAATGAGAAGAAAAATCATTTTAGGTATTTTCCACCCTTGCGCAAAAACAGGTAACCTGGTTGCCATGGAAACAAGACCAATTGGTCACTTTCAATAATATTTTTGTAAATCGGGCTTATAATGTAGTTATTTCACCAAGTTTCATCAAAATCTGTGAAAATCAATTTCCAGCCCATTTTGATGCTTACAGAGAATGACTCTTAATGGCTCATCACCCACAAATTTTTCTTTTGGAAACAAAGACAAAATCCTGATTCTGAAAACCGGACATGGTAATATTTCTTTTTGTTTATTAATGACGAGGTAGTAAGAGCTATAGCTAGTTGTAAGAGGGGTGTGAGGATGGGCGTAAGAGTGAGGGAAAATGTGTGTTTATGCGTATCTCTCACCAGCATATCATGAAAAGTATTCATTGTATCTGTAATTCAGTATGATATTCTCGAGATAATTAAGGAGGAAGAATACACACTTTTCGATGTGGAGTGAAAAAAAAAACGGAGGACAAGTTTTTGGCCATGATTACAGATCAATTTGAAAATATCAGCTTACCTGACCTGAAGAGAGACTACAAAGCATTTTGTAGTGAGCTGTCAATGAATTTACACAAATTTATGGAACATTCAGGGGAGATAAAGTATACAGAGATTGGGTTACCAGAGAAGCTAAGGACTGCTTTACTCCCAAAAGCTGGGTCAGTGTCGCAAGCTAAAGGGATTCTGATATCACAAAAGATGCTAACGATAGGTTCAGGGGTCATACAAGGTTTTATGAAGGACATTTGTGATAAAACTAGTTGGGTTCTCCATGCTACCTGTACAGAGGGTCGACTAACAGAAGTCAGGTTCGTTTGTTTAATTGGAGGGTATGCATATAATGAACGCATTCAAACCATAGTAAGAGAACATTTTCAAAGAATATCAAAGATGATACATTTACATGTACCAGAGCAACCTGATATTGCTGCTGTTAAAGGAGCAATGTTAGGTACTTTATTATGTGCTAAAGACCTCGCTCAATAACATAGAGCAATTACAAAGATTTATCAATTTTAAACAAGTAGTTTCATCTCATAAAAAGGTTCATTTTCATTGAATTAAGAACAGATCAGACTCAGAATTGCTATGATCGGTGGATTCAGTTAAAGGTGCATGTCAATCACTCAGACACATCGAGGACAGAACTCTTTCGTATGTTTGGTTTGGCCAGTGAGTAGATACAGGAGTCATCCAATTCCTCAGCCTGATCCACAGAATCCATAGATTCCTGGACAATGTCTGGACTTTGTAGCTCGTAGTCTGCATTGTCATCAACGTTGATATTCATAAAGTCTTCGGCAAAATGCTGGCTTCTTTTTCTGTTAGTTTCCACGTGAAAATGGAAAGAGAGTCGATTTTCTGCTGCGTTGAATTGAATTTCTGCCTGGCTGGGATCAGGAAAGTAGAATGTTTCTCTCAGCTGTTCACTAGAGTGGGTGTCTCCATCTTTATTAGAAATTCTTGTCCTAGAAGTGAAGTACTTCCTAATTGTTCCGTAAAGTTTTGTGGAGAATATTAATATTTCCTTTATTAGCAATGTGACACTGATAAAAAGAAGGGCGACTAAAATACCAGAATCTTCTTCAGTGTCCATCTTTTAAACTCTGGTTTAAAAATAAACATACATTCATCTATAAACGATAACATCTCAATATCGTGAAATTAAATGACAATGATGTCATTATAATAGAAAATAAGCCTGCAATTATGAATTTAGAAAGAGTGAGATTGAATGTTTCTGTTTTCTGATTTATTGAAATCAAAACATATGTTTTATAGTATACATTGTATATTTATGGGAGAGTATTAAGGCCCTCCCCCGCTTTTCCCCAAACGTTACTTTCTACTTTTCAAAAAATGCATTGTCGTTGTAGCATAGTTATTCATAAGTTGTTTTGATAAGATTTTGTTTTCCTTTTTTAGATTCTTTTTTTTTCTTATTACCCCACCCCTTCACACATTCAAAAACGATACTACGTGCTAGATACTATAATATAAATAATAATTTTTAACATGTTTTATATATTTTATAATGAAAAAACTGTAAAAATTAAAGTTTTAATTTCTTATACTCCTTAAACCCACATTGTTAAATCATATGTGCGAAATGCTAAAAAAAAAAACAAATTACATGTACAAACACCAAATAGTACAAAGATATCAAACCTCGTCACCTGGTTCTTTCTCTGTAACTAGAGCAGCATGGCAAAGCACTAAATATTTCGCATATCCGTTACCTCATATGTGTCTGTATGTACGTGTGTATACAAATTAATTTATTTTAAATTCTTTTTTACTTCCTTATACAATGATTCTTCAATTAAATGCTTTCTATAAAAGGATTTTTGTCTCGATTAAATCTATATTGTCTATTAAATGAATTAATGAACAAAAGTAGATAACACTACATGTACGACATATTATTAATACGCCCTTCAAGGATTATTTTCTTACAAGGACCAATATTGATATATATAGGCATAGTTTTTCACCGTACCAGGCAGCTAAGTACTAAATACTATTTTCCTCATAAAATTTTCAATCACAAAGTTTTGAAATAAACAACGTTACCTTAATTTCCGCAAGTAATGTGAACGGCAAATATTAAAACTAAAGGTACTGTGAGCACTAAGCTCACTAAACGATATACCTCCGCCTCCCATTTTATTATAATGACAAAGTCCATGTTTTGCTCTTGGAGTCCCAAAATAAGTGTCAGTGTCAAAAAGTAATACAGGAGGTGCACAATAGCTCAAGAACCTGTGAAAGTATCATTCAATTTTATTCAATGGTATAGTGGTACTTATCCTCTAATACAACTTATGTCCAAACATCTGTATCTCATTTCCATTTTTAATAACCTTGAAGTATAGTACATGGCATACAGTGAGAATTCCATTGACATGGAAATCATGTGTTGATTTCATGTCTAGATACATACGTATCTAGTTGGTTGAACAGTTTAGCCATAGCCAAGTTCCGTGGGTCGAGAGCCTAACCCAAGGTTTGAGAGGGAAGTGGAATCCTTTTGAAACGAAAATCGCCCTTCTTTTGCATTAAACCTAACTTCGACCGTTGTAGAATCGAAATAGATATTTTTTCTCCATGATTTTGGTTTATTTTCAAACTTCATTTGTGAACCTCTGTTCTTTGCAATTTCTCTTTTGTTGACAAATATGATCGCCTTTTCTATGATTATCCAGGTTTCTTTCAGCAACAAGAGGGTATAAATACATAGTAGAACAATTAATTTATAAGATCTTCTTCGCTGTATTAGTCCGTCTGAAACAACAGAAAAAGGTTTCTTAGCTTAAATTAAGGATATATAGTGGTCATCAATATCTTCTCATAAGATGACTTAGTACTTAAAAATATAATTCTACATGTATAGTACTAAAAAAATAATTTAAAAAATAATAAGATAAACATAGAACATTTTTTAAATGTTAAAATAAAGAACTGTGATCGATCTTGGTAAAAACTGAAAAACAAATCCATAAATAGGGTATAAAACATGGACCCCCTGAAATTCCAGAGGAAGAATAAGATGCCTAGGAGAAGTAACCAGCCTCTGTCAACCGGTAAAACCCATCCTGAGTCCTTTGTATTGATGATAAGGTAAACTTTGATATTCTTTGTTAAATTAAGTGTAAAACAAGGACCTACGAATTTCTTTGACACTTTTCAGCCAAAATACGTCCCAATGTTAGATTTATTATATTTAAAAGGTCAATAACCATAACTTTACAAAATGCTGACTTTAAACGAGGTTGTTGAAATCCTTGTAATATTACCTCCTTATCTTTCAGTAACCTAACAGGATTTAAAAATTTATCGTATTCAGAGCATGGATAAGTTAAAAGCAAAACACTTTTAGCAAATGATAGCGGAATACCAGTTATTCTACAAAAAAAGGAAAGTTTACCATGGAAACCATGAAAGTAATCTCGATTGTCATACAATTTAGTGGACCCTTTTCATTTTTAATTGGTAAAACAAATCAATTATGGAATAGATGTAGCAGACTTTGACTGAGGTCTTTCATCTCGAGTTCATTAGGGATATATGGAGTGGACATATAGATGGGAATATATATGTGTCCAAAAGTTCATTCGTGATTCAGGTAGGTTTTGATCCCCTTTTCTTCTTCTGTTTCTTTGTTATGTAATCATATCTGTAAAACTTTGATTGTTTATGATGTGAGAATTTTACTTGTGATCATGTTTATTATTTATTAACATTATTGTCATATCTTTTTCTTTCCCAAGTACTTTTGTCATCGTAATCATTTACATGTAACATTATAGATTTACACATTGTAAGAACTCTGAATCTTTAGTAAGTGTCTTAACTTGAAATATTTTGTATACATCATGTATATGTATAACTTTACACCATCAATTGTTATTTTGGCAATCACTAATTATGATTATTGTATATATTACAGGGAAAGGTTTTTTTAAGTTGCAAGAACTTGTAACAAATCCCTTTGTATAAATTATACAAAAAATATGTTCAAAACAATCAAGTTGAAGCCCAGAGCAAGTACATATCTATCTTCTCTTTTCAAACAGAAGTTTTTAAGAAATTCTACTTCACTGGAAGAAGAACATAGTTTCATTGTGAGAAGTTGGGAAACAAGGGCTATTCGAGACACTACATTAAAAATGAATGATAAAGAATAAGTAAACTAGAATAAAATTAAACGCTTTATTATAGCTGCTGTAAAACTCATTAAGAATCCCAAAGAAATATTCACTGCAATATGGGAAATTTACAGCAACCAATGTCTGTTTTATAGACACATGAGCGGGTGGATTTCAATGAAAGAAAAATGATTTAAGTGGCATCAAAAATGGGTACAGTCCTTGTCAACAAGGACTTACAACAACCAATGTACGGTTTGTCAAAATTAAATAAATTATCACTGATGATGTTTGATTGACTTTAGGCACATAGCAGAATTGATAGGCATCATTTTGGGCGTAGTTTACACTGTTTTAAAGAAACATTTGACAATAAAAAAAGGCTTAGTACTCAATGGTCACCCTATGTTTTATAAAACAAAATGAGTGAAAAGGACAGCGTATAAGAATATCTGAACAATTATTTTAAAAAATCAAAAATTGTAGTTATCAGCGTTTGTCTGAAATTCAAACAGATAATAAAATTTAAATCCATTGCTCTAACCCCCCCCCCCCTAACAAATTACAATAAGACACACTTGACAAAACAGTCATGGTCTAAGAAAAGCAAAGAATTGCGAAAGCAGAAACTGGTTTTATATGCCATTTTCTTAAATATTAGTGGTCTTGTTCAAATACATATTCAGAGAGTCAGTTCATTTCTGGAGAAGTCTAGAAAGCAAATTTCCGCAAAAAATTGAAAGGTTTATGAAAAGCTGGGACCAGTATAAATTTCTTCTTGGCAGCGTCCAAACCCAGACGCCATGAAGAGTAAAGGAGTTTTGAGGATAAACAGATAGTTAATGTTTTGTCACACCAACAATATTAGCCAGTTTGGGGGATAAACAGATAGTTAATGTTTTGTCACACTAACAATATTCGCCAGATCTTTCACAATTTGACTTGTTTCATTTTCCAAACACCTTTCAGAAAGACGAAACAAGTCCAGGAAATCATAGGATCTGCTATTTTCCAGTAAAAGAAGGACCATATACTCATATACTCAAAACTTTGTCCTAAAAACAATCAGAAATTGGATAAAAATGTTACAGACACGTGTTTTAATTACAAGAGAATATTAAGTGAAATCATACAGAATAAATCATTTAAAAAGGCGTTTTGTTTCTCTCTTAAACTTTATTTATTGAACAGCCCTCGTACATTGACTTTCAGAGAAATTTCGTTGAAGATGAAAAATCAATTTCTGTAAAAAGCACTGTCCAAATTAATAATTTCCAGATAATTTTTAATGCAATCAAATTCTTACCTTGAGATACTGTACATCCAGTATACACAGGAAAAATGTCCACATGTGTTAAACATATGTTTGGTTTCACATGTGTTCAACACATGTTTTATACATGTAATACATGTGTGTAAATAAACACATGTAAAATATATGTTTCATTTATATGTAAAACATATATAATATACACATGTAATACACCTGTGAGATAATATATATGTAAAACACATGTTTTTCACCACACAAGAATAACACATATTATATATATGTAATATATGTGTGCGAAAATACAGATGAATTATACATGTTTAATTTATATAAAATATATGTGTATTCATATACACATGTTATACACATGTTAAGTTTTATCTCATATATGTGTGTGTACATTAATTCAAAAGAATTTGTAAATGTTAGTAATTACTTATGTAAAGTTTTACTTTGTTTATTCCCCCCCCCCCCCCTTCTAAAAAAAACTTTAACAATTTTCTTTTTCTGTAATAATGCATTTATCAGACAAAATTGATAAAGAATAAATTCATTTTCTTTTCATTTTAAATCTTTTGGGCTTGGCTTACTTCTTGAGTAAAATTAAAATAATTCCGTATTTGTCTCCTGGCCGGTTTTGTCTTTTATCGGATGAAAATGTACGTCATTTTTGACGTCACTGCTGCAGCAGACGTGCTGGGTGTATTGGAAAGGTAAGTGATCTCCAAACAATTTTTTAAAGGCTTTTAATTCATATTGTTTAAATATCATTTCATTATAGTTACAGGTGCGTATGAACTTTCTATATACATGTAATACTCTTATCATTGTGACTTGTCATGCATTTCGTAAACCTAACGATAGTGATCTGTAAGTAATTTTGGAGGAAAATATTTCTGAATGAATGTAAGCGGTTACATGTTAGCTAGGTTAAAGGCATCACTGTTTTTTATAATTTGTATACAGGTAAGTAATTTTGGATAAATTTGTTTCTGAATGAACGTAAACATTACATGTTACTCTATTTTTTAAAGGCATTAATTATTGGTTTTCCTTTGTTACGTACTGATATGAAAGTGAAAGTAGAAACCTTGAAACCATTCTGACTGTCAGTTGGTGTTTATGTATGTTGAGATGGCTGTCAAGTCGATTTTTTCATCAACTTAATAACAAGTGTTTGTTTTTATGGCCTATAGATGCATGTAGTAACTTGAGTTTAGTGTCACAGTGCTGCGTCTAAAAAGCCCAAAGCTGATAAGACTGGCGATTGATTCTAAAGCTGATTTGACAGATGATTGCATCATCGCAATATTAAAGGTAAAATAAATACTTGCAATAAAAAAATCAAAGTAAACATCTGTAATGACTCCTTCATGACAAAATATTTCTTGATAATTTCTTTTTGTTCCTTTATAATTCTACATTATAATTGTTTATATTGTTTCATAAAAAATAAGTCCCCAACTCAATACTACAATAATTTTATTCTATATTATTAAACAGTTTTAATCCAGTGCACTTTTAAAATATGGAGAGTATGAATAGAATTTGCTGGCTTTAAAAGCTATGAAACTGGTACATGTACTGTAAATGACTTCAAGGGGGGGGGGGGGGGGGGGGGTAATTGAATTTTTGAATTTCAGTTAAAAATTAATAATAACAGTGACATCCAACTTTCAAGGTACAAGTACATGTGCATATGTGTTGATTGTTGAAAGTACATCAGCTAGCTAATCCGTTGGATATTTACATCTATTATGTACCAGTATTCATTACCTGACATTTATATTTTTTTTCCAATACTAGAGAACATAGTTTCTGGTAAAATGTAAGATATTAATTAAGACTATTAAGAACCTACAAACATGTACTCTCTCTTTTTGTAGTTGTAGTTTTGTAGTTTAATTAAGTTTTAGTTATGGTTAGAAGATATCTACTGCGTGAATATTTGTTTTACAGGTTCAATATACAGTCAGCGTCTCATAAGAATAAATCCCAAGATCCAAGACTTGCTTAAAAGTTTAATTAAGGTAACTACACACTGTTAAATAAACTTTGTTATATTCTTCCCAACAACGTTTGGGATATCCTGGAATCACACTGTCTGTTTTTCTGCCTGTCTACTTCTCTGTAGTATTTTTTGTCCAAAAATAAAATATTTGTGTCAGAATCTTCTTAATTTTTGGCAATATGAATTAGTAATACTGTTTGAACATTCCAAATTTAATTGTCAAAATAAAAAAAAAATGCTTTTTATGACTTTATTATGAAGCATATCTTCCAACAGAGTAATTGTCTTGCAAATTACATCATAGGATTCCACAAAACACCTAGTATAACATATATAATAACATTAGTTTTATCTCGTATCATATCTGTGTTGGTGAATTGGGCATACATTTGTTTGCTGAACTTTAATATTACTTGTAGAATTGATTTTGTAATTTAAGAATTGTTTTATTTTTACTTTTGAAATTTTTGTAGAGACCATTCTGTGCCACAAAGAAATTGTTCAGGAAAGGGAGAAATGGTGGATTTGCATTTTGGGTACAGTTCAAAGAGAGTTCAAAATGGTCAAGCTCATGGAAGATCAGAGGGAGGACAACTGAAGAAAACTGAAAGATACAGAAGGAAAAAGAACAAGAAAATATATGAAATAATTATGAAATTGGGAGGATGTACACAATCTTGTCTGCATTTGACCTGTAAAGATTTAATTCCCATTCTTATTTGTATGCTGTAATATAAAATAACTTGATTTTTCATAAATTTACAATAGAGAATACATGACAAATGTTATATGTGATATTTCAATTTTGCTTTGGACACTTTCATGTCAAATCATATAAATTATAAACAAGTACATGGACTAATTATGTTATTCATTTGTACATGTATGGATGTTTAACTATTTAATCATTTTGTGGAAATCTTATAATTTGTACTCAACTTAGAATATGTAAAATATATGTATCGACAAATGCTACTGACTTTTTTGTATACTTTCCTGTTTAGAAAGTACACTGAAAAATAAGTTATTTCTCTTGATGAAAATCATTTATCAAAAAAGTTGTGTAAGCATTTTAAGATATTAATTTTCAAATATTTAACCCATGAAGATAGATCATTGGAATGTAATGGATTTTCATCTAAAGCAGAAATATCTGATTTTTAAATGTGTACAAGAATGTGTTTTTCCTTGTGATAAATATTGAAAGAGAACACATTTAACTATTTCATATGATTTACATATGCTGCCCTTTTCATATGATTCACATATGTGGACAGGCATGAAAAAAGTATAAAAATGATAATAAGTACAACAGTAGTATTATACACGTATAATTCACATATAAAGTATAACATATATAAAACACATGTTTAACACATGTTTCATATGTATAAATATACAATGTGTTTATTTTTACACATGTTTAACACATGTGAAACATATGTTTAACATGTGTAAAAATAAACACCCAATACATGTGTGCTCTTTTTATGTGTTTTACATGTGTAAAAAATATATGTTAAACACATGTTTAACATATGTTTAACACATGTGGACATTTTTCCTGTGTAGCAAAATTGCAAAGACGACGTTCACAGCAGCATGTATCATTGCAATCCTGACCAAATGTTGGATACTGACAAATCCTTGAACAGTTTATTCCATAAAACCCAGGTGTACATTCTGAATATTAAGCATTTCACATTAAAAGATAATTCTAGAATTGCAGTAGTCAAGAAATTAAACTTCTGTGTGAAATATTGAAATAAGTGTTACGTTTTATTTTATGATACTTAATAAGACTGTTTCAATACTTGTACAATTTCCAGTAATGGTGTCTAGCATAAATCCTGTACAACACCCAGTTCCTCCAGACAAGCTGCAAATACGACCATTTCATTATATTATTTAATTACGTATTTCCTCAGCAAGAAAAGATTACAGGTACTCTTGTAATTAATTAATAATGTTATATAAATTGAACTTCAGCGGTAAAACAAAGGACCAAAATCGACCACATTATGATAACTCAGAGATGGAGAAGTTCTTTGTAGGATGTAAAAGCTATGAGATGAGCAGATATATTAACTCTGACCACTACATGATACAGCCAAATTGAAAATCAAACTGGCGAACAATGCAAAACCTGAGACAAGTATAATAAAGTACAATGTAGACAAACTAAAAAACCTGATTGAAAAAAACAAACTCCAATTAAACTAAGAAATAGACTCAGTGCACTATACAGTGAGGATCAAGATGTCCTAAGAAGGGAGACCAACAAGAAGAAAAAATGATTGTCTGATACCACATATCAGAAGGTTGGAGAAAAACGTAAAATGAAAAAAATAACATTGCTAAAACAAGCAAATTCAAAGAATTCCGGGCCCCCACTTTCGCTGTCTTTGTGGGTGAGATATCATTTTTTTATGACATAGTGTATTGAATATGAACGCCCTTTTTTCTTCTCAATCAAAAGTTATAAGGAACAAGATGTGTTTGTGAAAAACTTATGACCCCGTATGACAACAAAGCGAAGATGAAACTTTTCTTAAATGCAAATTAAATATATTGATACCCAATGTAGGGTCTTCTCACAAGTAATACGATTGTGAAATATGAAAGTTCTATCACCACCTGTTCAAAAGTTATGGCCAAGGATAAGTTTTTGAAAGGTAGGTGTAGGTCAAACTCCAAGGTCAACGGGTCAAAGATGTTGGTTTCTTAATAAGGTCTTGTCACAAGTATTACATATTTGAAGTATGAAAGCCCTAGCCCTTACCGTTCAAAAGTTATGGCTAAAGTTAAAGTTTTTTAAAAGTAGGTCAAACTCCAAGGTCAAGGTCAAAGGGTAAAAGTTCCTGATATCCAATGAAAGGTCTTGTCACAAAGATTAAATATGTGAAGTTTGAAAACTAACGCCCTTACCGTTCAAAGGTTATGGCCAAGGTTAGAGTTTTTTCATAAGTACGGAAATCTCCAAGGTCAAGGTCTAAAGGTCAAAGTTCTTAGCATCCAATGAAAGGTCTTGTCACAAGGATTGCATATGTGAAATATGAAAGCCGTAGCCCTTATCGTTCAAAAGTTATGGCCAAGGTTAATGTTTTGAAAACAAGGTCAAACTTCAAGGTCAAGGTTAAATGGTCAAAGTTCTTGGTATCCAATGAAAGGTCTTATCACAAGGATTACATATGTAAAGCATGGAAGCCCTAGCCCTAACCCTTCAAAACTTATGGTCAATGTTTTTTTTTTAAAGTAGGTTAAACTCCAAGGTCAAGGTCAGAGGGTTAAAGTTCTTGGTATTCGATTGAAGGTCTACTCACAAGGATTGCATATGTGAAGTATGAAAGTCCTAGCCCTTACCTTTCAAAAGTTATGGCCAAGGTTAAAGTTTTTCATAAGTACAGAAATCTCCAAGGTCAAGGTCACAGTTCTTGGTATCCAATGAAAGGTCTTCTTACAGGGATTGCATACGTGAAGTATGAAGGTCGTACCCCTTACCGGTCAAAAGTTAGGGCCAAAGTAAATGTTTAAAAATTTTGTGTAAAAATGAGTCAAACTCCAAGGTCAAGGTCAAAAGGTAAAATTTGGTGGTACCCAAAGAAAGGTCTTGTCACAAGAAATATACATGTAATATATGAATGCCATAGCTCCACTGAAACAAAAGTTGTGGGCAAGGTTAAAGTTTTTTGACGGACGGACGGACAGACAGACTGACAGACGAATGAGATTTACTGGTAATCTCCACTCGCTTTCGCGAAAGCGGGGGACAACAAGAGTGAGGCACATGGAACGAAGATGACTATGTAAAGTAAGGAAGTAAATTGACTTCAATTTTTTTTGGCCACACTTTGATCAACAGTTGTCAGTTTTTGCTTCTAAATAAATGTATCAATCATAACTGTATAACTTTTCAGTCTCCTGAACGATTTTAATCATTATACAGATAAATCTCAAAGAAAAGGCCATACGCCAAATGAGAAAACAAAACATTTTCTTCAAAAGGCTTTGAACATGATGCTTAATCTACATAAAAGTAACCCTAAGTATCACAAGTAACAGCTTTTTAAAAAGCTTGCCTGACTAAATCAATCAATTATCAGCATGAGGAGTGATAAACCTTTTGACCATTCATAGGCGTAGTCACCGGGGGGGGCTGCGGGGGCACTAGCCCCCCCACTTTCAGATGTGGGGGGGCAAGAGTATGTCTGTGCCCCCCCACTTTTTAAAAGAAGAACAATATCACAGCTATTGTCCCCGACATTACCTGTACTATAGGAAATATTCATTGAATGGATCCCCCCCACTTTTTGACCCTTGTATAATTGGATTTGAAAGTAACTTGCCTTTGAAAAAGTTGCCCCCCCCCCCCCCCACGAAATAGGATTTTCGATGTTGGGGAACTTTCCTTTTTTTTTTTTTTTTTTTTTTTTGCTTGTCAAAGAATTTCTGGAGTTGAGCCCCCCCACTTTTAAGTTTGGTTTTTTTTTTTTTTTTTTTTGCTTGTCAAAGAATTTCTGGAGTTGAGCCCCCCACTTTTAAGTTTGTGACTACGCCTCTGCCATTAATACTTTTGTAGGTTTAAAACATATCCTAACTTAAAGAGGCTAGGTGGTCATGGCCATTTTTAGACTATTTCCATCTCCTTTAGAAGAAGAGCTCCATTTAAAGATGTACAAAAATAATCAAATTTTCAAGCTAATATGTACAAAATTTTTCTTTGTCAAATGATAGTTGACAGCTAAAGATATCATATCTAAAAAATTAAGTTATATCTGGCGGTTAATTTGTTGTTAATTTGTTGACCCCCAAGCCTCCTTAATATTTTGAGAACCTTGTGTAATTGAAATCTTGATTTTGTTTAACTTGTAGAAGAATCATTTCTACATACATTTCATATTAAAGAGTTGTTATTCGGGGGGTCTGCCCTTGGGTCTAAATCCTATTATAAAATCTGTCATCAAATCATGCATTGTAAACATTTTAAAAGATGGATATAATTAAATACACATTTTGTTGGAGTGTATTTTCTCCTCTGAAGTAAACAGTAGTAATGTGTGTTCATTATTTTTTTTCTGAAAAAAAGGGGGGGGGGTAGTAACACTATCATATATTGAGAATCAAATAAGTAAATTCAATATTAAGGCCTTTTTGGAAAGAAAAATCCTAGATTTTTCACTGCTGTCTTATTTATTGTGTGCATCTGAACAGATACATATAATAGATCATGCATCAGGAGACGATGACTTGAACTGCGTTGTTTATTATTATTGGACTAGTCCATTTATGGAATAAACCAACCCCGGGATCGGGATACAAATTAGAAAAATCATTTCTTTAGTGTTGCATGCCCATATATACTGAAGTATATGATATGATGTTTTAAAGAATGATATAAAACTTGTAGATAGAATTTCTGAGGCATTAGAATGAGGTTTTCATGGAAGTTTGCACACCCATTCATACAATAGAACAATCCAAGAAAAAGGCGCGAAGATAGCTTACTAGTGACGTTTGGCGCGAAAAGAGCGATTCATCCCTTTCGTAGAATATAAATGGACTAATCCAGTAGTAGAAATGCAGAAAAAAAGAATACACGGACATGTTGAAACGGCGAATCACATGGAATAATATGTTGCATGCAAAAAGAGTAAAAGAAGTAAATTTTGCATCAGTAATATCAATCTTTTTTCTGAATATTGTCTCTTTTAAAATGCAGGTAAAGAATTCCAATATAAATCAGCTTGCACAAAATCTAGCTCTCTAGATATGATCGCACACTTTCAGATCGTGGAAATATCAATCCTTATACAGCCTGACGCCGTGACGTCAGGCAATAAAACACTGTAAGATATAATATGCTCTTTACACTTCAATTGTTTAAAAATAGATTTTCGTTAACGCTAATCATCCAAAGATATTTCAGAAAATGCATATCTTTTCATCAAATTAATGTATACATTGTATCTGTAATTTGTTGTCTTGAGAGATAATCAGTGATAAATCCTCAGCAAGAAGATACTAAATTGCTATGTCTTTTCGATCCACAGAAAAAGGTGGATATTTTTTCCTATTCTTTATTATCATATTATTTAAATCTATTTACCATGTGTAATAATATTGTCCTATTATTAATTTATATCAAAAATTGAAATCACCAAATTTTCTGTTTTAATAAAAAGAGTGTGTGGGAAAACAAATTTTATACAGTGACGAAATTGAGATTTGAAAGAATAACAGTACTTACCTTTGGCAAGTATCTTTTGTGCATACATGGTCCAACGCAAAAGTCAAAAAGCAACTAGAGGTACTGCGAGCAATGAGCTCACTAAATGATACCCCCCGCCTCCCATATCATTATAATGGCAAAGTCCATGTTTTGCGGTGGCCGGGAAACCCAAAATATTTGTCGGATCAAAAAATAAAATAGGAGGTGCACAATGGCAATATATAATAAAGATTCTGTGAAAGTTTCATTAAATTTCACTCAGTGGTTTAAGAGGAGTTGAGGATAAGAGATGGGTACCCCAAAGCGTAACAGACGGACGGACGGACGGAATTAACGATTACTATATACCCTCCCGCTTTTCAAGCGGGGGGTATAATAAATGCTATAGAATTTAAACCTTTTTGTCATTGCTATAGTATTTGGTATGTAGTTCTATTTTATTAATTAAATAAGGTCAACTTCCTGAATAATTACAAGTATTTCCTTATACAAATAATTTTGTTCGACAGTTGGAATTCCAAATTATGATTTGTTAAAATGATATTTAAAAAAAAGTTGTACCTTGTATTTTATGTCTTCATTTAGAGTATTTGTACGTTAATTTTAATTTGATGGTCATTTTTGTTTACCTAGAAATATTGCATTCCAGTCGCAAAGTCATATAAAGTACGAAAGCACGTGTGTAACAGCTGTAACTTGCCCTATGCAAGCCAAATAATTTAATTTTCTTTTCCATTGCTTTGAATGTCACCATTTTATTATAACCCCGCTTGAAAATGTTGGGGGAAAAGGTATATTTTAGTTTTCCTATCCGTACTTCTTTCTGACTATATTTCTCCCGCACGTTCTTCCATACGTCTGTAACACTAGGGATACCAACTCTTATCTGCAACTCCTACTACATCTCTGAAGTTAGACATTCAAAGAATATTTATATGCATAGTATCATTTTGCACCTCCTATTACGTTTTGATCAGACATACATTTGTTGTTCCCTTAAGCAAATCATGGACACTGTCATTCTTTCTACAGTTCTGGGGCTACCCATCTTTTATCCCCAAACAAATAAGATGGTACCCATTTATAATAATTTTCTAGATTTAGAACAGAAATCCCACAGACCCCCCTTTTAACCTTTTTTTCTTGCAATGTTTCTGTCAAGTTGTTGAGCTGAAAATGGGTTGAAACCAAATGACGTGAGTATCAATTCAAGTACTGCTGTCATTAATTCAATTGCATTATGATGGCAACAATTCAGTAAAGCCTGTTGCTCTCATCATGCACAAAATAAGGAGAAAGGAGTATTATGCCCCTTTTTTCAAACATGACCTTTTACTTTTAAAAATGTTCATTGAAATTGTGGTTGCCTCTTTTTGATTTAGAAAAGCCAGGTATGTTTCAAACATATATTTAAGTCCTGTTACCAACATGCTAAAAGACCTGAGGTGTACATCACTGGAAGAAGAAAAAATGTAAGGTTTCAACATTTTTCAAAACCAGGTTTTATTGATATTTTTTCCAAAATACCATGTAATGTTCCGTTGTTTTGCATACAATACAGGTGAGTCATACTGGATGGTAATTTATCGTCTCGTATCTCTTTTTGAAAGATTGGACAGACAACTGATGATCTCCAAATACCTGGTATTTTTCAGCTAAGTATTGATGAAATGTGCAAAATCAACTTTTTGAGAGCTTGTGGTGATATATCATCTGGTCCAGCAGCTTTTTGAGGATTGGGAATTATGTGATCTAAATACTAGTATCCAGCTTTGTTGCAAAGGCTCCCTTCATGTTGTAGGACTGTTCTAATTCCTCTAGATCTGTTCATAGAAAGGAATTTTTGATCCACTCTTCCCTGAGAATATTGGCTTTGATTTAAGATTCTGGATGGGGTATTTCTTCGGACTTCTGTGGTGGTATGTTGTTATCTATCTTTTATATTTTAAGTAAGTCCAAAAGCGTTTTATACAATGTCCCTTCCCTGTTTTGTGTCATCTATATACTTCCAGTAGGAACTTCTCAGTTTGTGTTTTGTTTGCTGTTTCAATTTTTTTGTATCTTGCTGCGTCTTCCCTGTTACCAGATTTTTTTGCGTCAATAAGTAATGGTCTCTTTTACGTACTGGAAAGTCTTTTCAAATCTCTGTTCAGTCAAAGACAAACATCTTTACTTTAAGATGTTTTATGACGTATCTTGTTTTTCCTATATTTTCCTCTATTTTTCCTGAAAAATTTCCTATTTGTTGTTATCTGTTTGGCATAATTTTTCATGGTGTGCTTGTAGATTGTTTTGATGTCATTTGTAACATTTTCCCATTTTGCCTTGTTGTATAGGGAAATCTGACAAGGTTTTTATTATCGCTTTGTTGGCACAATGTCTTTTTTTTTGTGAGTACCAGACCTGATCCGACATTTAGATACAATATCTGTCCTGCGGAATTTCGCTGAATGAAGTTACAGTTAGGTCCATGCAGTTTGTTGGTTTCATCGTCAAAAATATCTAAATATATGTGGTGAATTTTGGAATATTGAGTATTTGGCTTCAGAGTATTTCTTTTCTAGTCCCATCCTCCTTAGACTGAACACTGTAAAAAAATAACTAGTTAATGTCACGAAGAAAACTAGTAGATTCACTGTCCATACAATCACTACCTTAATAGTAGTTTTACTAGATATTGGTATATTTACTAGCTAAGATTAGTAAATTTAGAATTGATGAGTAACTTTCATTAGGTATCTAAGTATCTATACGACCCCGCTCCACAACTCCCTATCTTAACCAGTAAACTGAAAGTTTATTAATCACGACCAACGCTTTACGAAACACACTAGTTAAATTCACTAGGATTTTCTTTCAGTGAAATCTCCAGTGGCTACTAAAAATGCATTCGTTCACGTAATGCCTTTGCCAAACTGATTTATGCTTTCTTCATTTGATGTTTTAGTTATCATATAAATAAAGATATACAGCTGTATGATCCACTAGCATCTCGCTTACACGATTCTTTTTCACAATTAGTTCTCAATTCAGGTGTTGCTGTAAAATTCTCAATTCAGGTGTTGCTGTAAAGATAAAGTTGTTCTTTACTGCTGTAGGACTCAACTTCCTATATATACATGTACATGATATACCGGCCGGTTGTGATCATTTCTGAAGATGTTATATTCATTTAGAAAAGGTTGATGTCCTTCACAATGTTGCGAACCCAAGTTTCAGTGCCAACGATGCGGGTTTGTTATCCAAAAAATTACATTTAATGTAATGCGAAGCAAGTGTTGAGGGAAGGGGCTGCATATTATAGGATCTGTTGCTAGGCCTGTAATCAGTGGCAGATTTAAAGGGGGGCGCACCCGGCGCTAAAATTGCCAAAATTAACGTAAATCACAGTTTCGTCTATGTAAATATGTATACTTGGTACGGTAGACCTCATTTTTACCCTACAAAATCTCTAGAATCCAGGAGCTTCCGGGGGATTCGCCCCCTGGGCCCCCACCAGGACTTTGCCCTGGACCCACTAGGGGCCTCAAGGCAGACCCTTTGCCTACTTTTGGCGCCCCCTCTAAATTCAATTCCTGGATCCGCGCCTGGTAATACCGGTAATTCAAGCACTCACAGTTAAGTTATAGACCCTTCCCACATGTAACTGTTATCTTTCTGCGAATAAAAAATAAACTATGACTTAAAACTTCATCTACTTTAACTTTTTTTAATGTTAGGTCAACACTGGTCAATTAGGTGATATATTTGAAAACATATGAAAGTCAGCTGGCCTCAAGTTTAAAAAAAAACACCAAACTGCATCTCTAAATTGATTCGTTTTTTTTTCTACTAAGCATATACATTTTTTTTACCTTTTTATTTAATGAGACCAAGAGTTATCTTTAATCGTCTTTTGTCATTCATGGCGTTGAACCCGAAATATTCAATGCGTGACTTAGCCTATTAGTTAAACAACTTCCGGTTCTAGTTTCATTTTTGAGTCGTAAAAGGCTAAAAACATGGTAAGCCGGGTTCTCATTATTTATATAACCTAATTAATTGTCCCTTTTTAATAATCCTGTGAATTTTATGGCCCCTGGGTGAGAGGTTTTGATGTTAGGGCGGGATTTTATTATTCCCCTGCAAACAAAAATGGGGAGGGGGGGGGGGGATAGGAATCACATTTGATCAAAAGACTGAAACGGGGCTTAGTGTTTATTTCATCAAGAACTACCAGTCGCTATAGTTCATGTTATTTTAAGCAACTTATTTCTCAATTCATTTACTTATCAGTTTTTGTTAGATTACACAGCACTAGAATTAGAAATGAATGGGTGAAACATTCTCTGTTGAGAAGTTGATGGCTCATTTTAATACTGAGGGGGAAAAGTATAAAAAAGAAATCTAAACTCATTTATTGCTGTGAAGGATGTGTGTGGTTCTAATGCTTATACTCATAAAACATATAAATTCATTCCTACTGTGCACTACATTGTCACATCATGAACAGTGAGCAGTGAAAAATCTTGACAATTACGGGTCATGTCAGGGTGTTTCCCTGATATTTTGCAAAGTTGTTATATTTATATTTTATGCAATATATATATTGAAAGTACAAATAGCAAGTCATCCAGAAGCCATTTTGTTTTCAAAGTAGCTACATGGGAACAATATTTACAGGCATAATATAATACAAAAAGTGCTAATGTGGGACAGACTACAGTACTCAAGATTTTGACTCTATGTACATTAACTATCACAATATATATTCACTAAATATTCTCATTGATTTTTTCCATTTCCTGTTTTTAGGTTTCAGGTAGAAAAAAAAGATAAAACTATGTCAGTTCTTGCACTTCA
>NW_026927456.1:0-30206 GCF_032062105.1 Saccostrea cuccullata | reverse complement strand
ATATAAAATACAGTTGTATCGTCAATATGCCCTATTTTAAAACAAGAGGCCCAGGGGCCACATCGCTCACCTGAGAAGCGTTGACCATTCTGTTCTTTACCACATTTCCTCCTTGTAATACATAATGCATCCCCAACCTACCCCACTGATCATAATTTAGACATTTAAAAATCTACAGATCCCCAGGATCCTTCCATGTGCACATAAGTTTCAGCTTTTCTGGCCTAGTGGTTCTTGAGAAGAAGATTTTCAAAGATTTTTCCTATATATTTCTATGTAAAATTTGATTCCCCATTGTGGCCCCGCCCAACCTCCGGGGGTCATGATTTGAACAATTTAGAATCTACACTACCCCAGGATGCTTTCACATAAGTTTCAGTTTTTCTGGCCCAGTGGTTCTTGAGAAGAAGATTTTTTAATGACCCCACCCTATTTTTGTCTTTTGTTGATTATATCCCCACTTGTGAGGGGACTTGGCCCATTATTTTAGCAATTTAAATTCTGCTTCACCCAAGGATAATTTGTACCAAGTTTGGTTAAAATTGGCCCAGTGGTACTTGAGAAGAAGTCGAAAATGTGAAAAGTTACAACGGACAGCAGACAGAGACGGACGGACGGACGACGGACAAAATTTGATCAGAAAAGCTCACTTGAGCCTTCGGCTCAGGTGAGCTAAAAATAAATACCGGTATATATAATATTTTGGAAATGTGAAAAAAAGTTATCAAAGCCGTTTTTTCTTGGGAAAGCAAGGAAACCATTCCTGTCACAGTTGTTGTGATTCCAAATTTGACAGGCCAAAAAAAAAAATTGCCTGGAAGAGAAAGTATATGAGTAATATTAATAACAAGATTATCTTTTGAAACATGACTTGCAGTGGGCACGACCTGACTTTTATTCAGAAAATTATTAGATAGGTGTATATTTCGTATGCGTATTAAATTCTCAAAGGGACACAAAAACACCGTAAAATAACGAACAGTATTCCAGCTCAAAAGTCCATAAAACAATACAAAATGGGATCAAACACGGACTTCTAAAACATCACAGGTGGGATCAGGTGCCATGGCGGAGTGAGCATCTTCTGCCGACCGGTCATACCCGCCGAGTGCATGCTCCACGTCTTGATCGGGAAATAACGGGAAAATCCGTCGTCAATTCAGTGTGTAAATAATGGCCTACCATTTAATACGAAAAACGTCAGTATGATAAATGCCAATCAGCATTTGACTCAATGATAAATTGTATTTGCTGACAAGATCATTGTATCGACCATAAATCTTACAAAACGATGACTTTGAACGAGACTGTTGATTTTCTTGTTTCATCAACGTGTTTGTCAATAATTGAAAAGTGGGAATCGCCGTAATGCCGGCCAATTTCAAAAATTGATACTGTACAAATGACATTAAAATGTGTGATAATTGTTTTAAATCCCAATCTCATATATCTTTATGCCACCAAGCGTCCTCGCACCCTTTACTCTTGATCACTTAATTGTTGAGTGATCAACATGGGGATTCCATACTTTTTTATAATTTTTACAAAACGGAGGTAATAAATAATGAAACAACATAAGTGCTTCTTTATTAAGTTACCTAGCCGAAAGACGTGCAACTGTGCTCGACAATCATCAGTAAATCTGCTCCGGATTCTTTCGTAACTTTTTAAATTAGTGGACAATATCAGTGCAATGCCGGTAATATTGGTATTCGGTCTCTGCATTTGCATTTGTTTTTCTTCTCTTTGTAAGTCACAGGCAATTTTTAATGAGCCTTGTGAAGAAATGAAAAGCAATGGACAGGAATTGGAAATAATCAAGAAAACAATGGAATCTCAAGTACTTTTGTTGAAAAAGGAAATGAACGATTTTGATAGTCAACAAAAATACATTCAGAGTGTTTTAGAGATACAGAAAACTCAATTTTTTGAAGCTTTCGAGCGCTTGAGGTACATGTATGATACTACAGTTCAAAGTATTAGGCAATCAAGTTCCTTGCAAAATTCCAAAATCAACACCCTTGAGTCCCAGCAAAATGACAGCATTCGTTCAATTAAACAACTATCTACAGCACTGGATTCGTTAAGTATGTATTATATAGATTCGAATGTTTAAAATTGATATAGTGTACATGTACATGTATTTCAGTAGGTTTACTACACTACTCACAATTTCCTATGATTTTATTTTACAGTTTCTATCCGATTTGTAAATGGTAGTGCCGTTACTTCCCGTTACGGACGAGTCGAGGTGTTATACGCTGGTGTGTGGGGAACAATTTGTGACGATGCCTGGGATAATAAGGACGCCAAAGTCATCTGTAAAATGAAAGGCTACAACAGGTAAATTTTTAGCAATTTAAAGTTCTTAAACAAAACTATCTTATTGTCCATTTTTCTATGGCTAGAAAAAAAGTCTAACTTATATCATGCCGTCTTCATTGTATATGACTTCTGTTAATAAATGCAAAGTAAATTTTGTTACCATTTTTGGTAGAGAGCTGATATTCGGAAAAAATTATAAGGAGTCTCCATTTCTTTTCTTTCCCCTTTTTGGTACAATAAAGGCAAAGGTCGTATTCAGTGCTCAGATACATTTCCCCATCTTCTGATCAGAATTTTAAAAGTTTTTTTTTCCATTAACTTTATTAAAAATCACTTAAATATCTGAAACCGCCGGTTCAAATTTCCTCATTTTGACATATTTTATTCTGGGTTCCATTTCAATAATTCTGTTAATTTTTTTTAAAGAAATTAAATAATACGAAGGGTGATCAAAAAGTTCGCGAACTAATTGAATAACGTTAATAAAAGAAACAATATTTGGTTTCAATGTTGATTATATATTTTAAATTAATCCTCTCCGATTTTAATGCACATCAACCACCGTTCTGCGCACCCGCGAATCACGTGATATTGGCAGTCACGTGACCCCTTCCAGAGCGTTCTGTCACAAAAATTGAAAGATCTTTCTGTGTTTTATATTTCTTTCTATGTGAGTTAATTTTTATGACAAGGACAATTCATTTGTCAGAAATGGTCAAATCTCGGCAACAGATTAGGTGTATAAGAATATCCTTTGCAAAAATAAGCATGGCGACCATTAAAACACAAATCTTCTGTCTCGGGAGAGACCTTTATTCAAGGTGGATAGAGAATAGGTGCCTCCTTTTTATCATATCTAATATGTTTAAAATCCAAAGTAAACGATATCTTAGGTATTTAATAATCATATTATTGTTCAAATAATCAACTATTTTTCAAAGTGTAAATTGGAGGTCTAAATTGCTTAATTAAAAATATATATCTTTTCAAACTTGCTTTTACTGGGCAAGATGACAAGTATCATTTTTAACCATCTGCCTTCCTTCACTAAACGATCAATCCAATCATTTACTGAATTTATAGGAACTCATTCATCTTAATAAACTGTGTACAAATTATTATATGATACTGCAGAGGGATTTCTAAGATATACAATAAATTGTACAGTCGTTTCTTGAACGAGTTCTACTAAGACAACCATTTTTCGTCACAAGTGACCTCATAGTGACGTCATTTTCACATTGTGACGTCAAAAACAAGGAGAAAATCTTTATTCAGTATATGCTATTTATAGATCTTGTGTATGGCTATGTGTGTACCGAATATCATTTTAATTAATCTGAATTGTGGTTTTGTAGATATAGAGATAGTTCGCGAACTTTTTGATCACCCCTCGTACATTTCCGTTATAGAGGACTTGACGCGTTGTATATTTTTATGTGAATGCTATGTATGTTCTATCTTTTTGAAAACACATCTCACTCATAATTACCAGAATCAAAATATTTTACTAATTAAAATTATATAGTAGAACAAAAAGACTGCCTGTATAAACAGCATCGCGCAAGTTTACAATTTATAGATCATTTGGGTATTTTTAAATATTTTCATTTCTTTATGAGATCTTTTTGATAACTCTTTGAATATTCGGTGAGTTGGTTACTTCATCATTCAACCTTAATGTAAATTTCTCCAAGCGTAAGGTCAGGAGACTTACAATGTAATAATTATATATTCATGTAAATTTTCATGCGTCTGTCTTATTGTCTGACGTCAGTGGGCGGTGGCTATTGCAATTGACGTGGTATGCATCGTGTAATTCCAGTCTATTAGAAAACAATTAAAAAATATAAATTATAAAGTAAAAATTTTATTTTACAATGAAACGGAAATATAACGAATCACTTTCTAGTGTGTTTGGTATGCCAGAGACATCAACGATAGTTGGAAATGTTGGATAATTTATGCAAAACGGGCTTCGTTAAGTGATTCCTTAAATAAGGTGCAATCTCAGGTTGGGTATTCAGTATCTGATTTCACAATATTTTCATTTCTATTTTTTTTTCTAGGATAACTCTTCGAAAGTTAGAGGAGTCGATTTGTTTATAATTTTACTGGAAAGTTAATTTAGCTAGACAAAAGTTCAGGAGCTTTATTTCACACATGACTTGTATTTTACATGTAAATACATGTATAAGGAATCATTGTACAGTTTGTCGGGTATACTAGGAACGTCAACCTGGCATAACCCACAAACTAGACAGTGAATCCTCAAAACTTTTTACAGGGGTTTGATATACTAGTACATTTCTTCTAACTTTACGGGCAAAAAATATGTTACTGATTTTCTTTCATATTACAAATAGGTAGAGATTTTTTAATCCTAGAACAAAATATATAACAAAAATATAATGAAATATATTGGAGATAACGAACAGTATATGAGCTCAGAAGTCAATTAAACATTACTAAATAGGAGCAGAGCAAATATAGACCTCTTAAACATCGGAGGTGGGATCAGGTGTCATTGAGAAGTGAACATCCCCTGCCACCGGTCACATCCGCCATGTGCTACTTCTCATATCCGGGAAAAACGGAAAAATCCATAGAAAAGTCAGTGTGTAAATAATGGCCTAACAGTCAGTATGAAAAAAGGAAGGGAAAAAAGTCAGTCAGTACATGCATTTGACAAAGTTTCAATAAAACTACCTATATTTGTGTACAACCTTTAGTCTTAATATATGTATTGCAAAACTTTGAAGGGAAATTGAAAATATATTGAGCGTATCGCATTTCGTCAAAAAACCAAAAAAAAACAAAAAAAAAAACAACAACAACAAAAGATATTAAGATTTTTGTTTCAGCCAATCGGAGCAAAGCGAACGTGCATGCATGTGAGTTCGTGCTAATTTGACAGTGTCATTATCTACACTATCAATATATCCTTATACAAGTTTATCTTTTAAAAAAGATAGGTGAGCTAGCGTCGTAGCAATTTTTAAACACAGAAAGGAAGGTCGGTGATCAAGTGATTTATTTTGCTGAATTCTTTAATTTTTATCGAGGCTGGGTTGTGATAAATGACCTTTGTTCCATACATCTACACAACATGCCTATTACATGTAACCCCCAAAAGGTTTTAAATCAGTTGGATGGACAGTTTCCTAGAACTAGAAGCTTGGACAACCATCAACTCGTATCAGTCCTTTCAGTACTTTGATTTAAAAATCAAAGTTAAAGTATCTTCACTTTTCCCGTTTCCATGGAAACTATTTTGAAAATTTGCAATTTTTTAATCCAATGAACACATTTACAGATACTAATTATTACATAAATAAAATTTCATGAAGAATGTTCAAGGGACCAGAGAGAACACTTGCGGACAAAATTCGTCGCTTTTTGCAGGTTGCCATGGCAACGCTAGCCATTTTGAAATTGATTGACCACACAACATAACTACATCCAGTGATCCTCCTTTGAGGAAAGTTTCAGGTTTCAGGAATATTGTCCCAACCATCTCGGAGAAACAGCCTGGAGAACAAAAACATCCGTACAATCGCAATATGTCGCCCCCGACTTCGTTCAGGCGACATAACTACAAAGTCTGCTATTGCAAGCAATAGCATATTTCGCCCCAAAATGGACAAGACTTTCATTTTTTGTATCACTAAAACAATACCCATTAGCTAAGCTTGGCCAACCATCACTTCGTATCAGTCCTTTTAGTACTTTGATTTAAAAATCATTTTCCTCTGGTTTCATGGCAATAATCGATTAATGTTTGAAAATTTTAAATTGCGAATCGCACAACTACGTACAATTACTTATCACTTAAATAAAAAAAGAAAAGTTTCATGACGAACTCAAGGAATCAGAGAGAATACCTGTGGATAAAATTCGTCGCTTTTTACAGGTTTCCATGGCAACGGTAGCCATTTTGAAACTGAATGACCACACAACACAACTACAACCAGTGGTCGTCCTTTTGAGGTAAGTTTCAGGACCATTGTCCTAGCCATCTCCGAGAAACATTACAGCCTGGATAACAGAAACATGCGTACAAATCGCAATATGTCTCCCGACTTCGTTCGGGGCGACATACCG
Source organism: Saccostrea cuccullata (assembly GCF_032062105.1). NCBI lineage: Eukaryota > Metazoa > Mollusca > Bivalvia > Ostreida > Ostreidae > Saccostrea > Saccostrea cuccullata. Next base: position 23,777 of record NW_026927456.1, on the reverse strand, counting down.
TATTATCACTGATTTTACTGTGTCGGCAAAATTTTTACTGTGTCGCACGCATAAAATTTGAGTCGTTACTGTGTCGGAAGCAACACAGTAAAACAGTTCATGGTGAACCGTGAAGACCTTCCTTTGGGTACCAATTCTTTTGACCTTTTCAGCTTGACCTTTGGAGTTTGACATGCATTTGAGAGAATTCAACCCTCGCCATAAGCTGCCATACGGGGGCATCAGAATATCATATCTTGTTTTTTTCTTTAAATTCATTTGTATCGCCTGTCTTTAAGCTCAAGTGTATGGTCTTTTGTATCTTTTGTAAAACATGGCCAAGAATTTTGATTCTGAAATCAAAGTTGTTTTTTTAAGCGCCTCGGGAAATAGACTTGCTCTTGGGGAACTGGAATCTTGCTGACTCCCTCAATGATATACTTTAACTGTTTTATTATACCGATACAAACAAGACATTTGAAAAAGTTATGTTCAGTACTGTATTCTGTAACATTGTTTAATTCCAACAGGAATAGATAAAAAAAAAATACGACAAAACAGAATACAGTCATGAAAGAAATTCCATTTTATCAATAAATCAGTTCATTGTCCGAGTTTTTACTTATTAAAATCGAAAGTAACATTACGCAAATCTTGAGCTCGCCATATTTCTGTTGTCGTTCGCTTCCAGTAAACTATTTCTTTTTGATTGATATGGGACCAGTTGACTCGCGATACATTTCGATTCATTAATGAATATTCATGAGTTTACTCGGAACATTTTTAAGTTTGTCGTAAGTTGAAAGAAAATGCTAAGTGTTCCGAATAGGTGTGTATCAGTTCATCAAAAAAACGTACTTTTTTTGCAGGGAATCAGTCTGTTTTGCAGGGAATCGGTTTATTTGCGGTAATTTTCAGGAAATCAGCAAAATATATCGATTTACTTTTATATAGTGAAAAATCAGTAGAGGTATAATAAAATATCATATCTTGTTTTTTTTCTTTAAATTCATTTGTATCGCCTGTCTTTAAGCTCAAGTGTATGGTCTTTTGTATCTTTTGTAAAACATGGCCAAGAATTTTGATTCTGAAATCAAAGTTGTTTTTTTATTTCAGTGGTGGAATAGCATACAGGTCGGCCACTTACGGCGAGGGAAGTGGACAAATATGGCTTGATGACGTTCAATGTACCGGAACCGAGTCCTCGCTAATGGAATGTTCAAAGCGCCCATTTGGACAGCACAACTGTAGACACCACGAGGACGCAGGTGTATCCTGTAACTGACATTCTAGATGACAGAACAAACATGTCAAACTATTTAATCACCTTACAGATTGATAATTTATGTAAATCATAAAATACATGTAGCATAAATTTGAATCCAACACAAGATAAATTCGCTGCTGACTTTGCTAATAAAGAAATAATTGTACAAGAAGAGTTCAATGTTATCATCTGAAAACATTTATTTGACATGTATACGTATGCAGAATAAATATCTATTTTACCTTACTTCTTGTTACAATTTCAATAAACCGTGTCAGAGAATACGAGACGTGATAATACGATTGACATTACTGGACAAAAAAAAACCCTTTTAGTCCACGGGGGGTCATGGAGGAATTTGAACTTGATTTTTTTCCCAAAAAATTAATGTAATATATCGGAAAACTTACGCAATTGTTGTGATAAATTAAATGTATAACATATATTTACGTCTGAAATTGCTTATAAGCTAATAGAGGCTATAATGAATGGAAAACAAGAAAAATGGTTGAACAGATAGCTACATGTATAGGTAGTTCTATTATAAATTTCTAATTATTAATCTTATTTACTATATACATTTATATAAAAACTACATGTATAGGTAGTTCTATTATAAATTTCTAATTATTAATCTTATTTACTATATACATTTATATAAAAAAAAAACTTAAATGGATAGCTGGAAAAAAAATTCCAAAATTACCTATAACACATTATGTTTGCTATTTTAAGGATTGGTAGATTATAATGGACTATTTCCAATTTATTTCTGAAGCTAAAGGAAACTTTTAACTGCGGTTCAGATAACATACACTCGTCAAAAACCGAATTACAGTATCCGGCTACATCAACCTTGTTGACAATAACATGTTTTCAACTAACGAGATATTTTAAATGACTGTTAATTAAACCTTAATTTGGATTTTTTTTTTATCTCAGCTTGCTGATCTAAAGGTATATGATTGTCCATAGAATAAATATGAAAAATGTGATGACATATTCCGAAATTTAATATATATACTCGCATACGTATACACAGACAGCATATCAACCAACCCGAGTACAGAAAAATAAAACTCAGTGAACATCTTGATATTTGTGGACAGGGACAATTCACAGTTTATCCCTTTTATAAACTCAAAACAGAGAGCGTTTTAGAAAGACGGGTAAAAGAAAAACATTCTATAAATATTTTTAAACCATCCTTAAATAGTTTAATATAGACTGTCTCATGACTTAATTATGTATTACGCTATGAATTATGTTATTTTACTTTGGCTCTATTATTGTTTCCTCTAATAGCATTGTGACGTCATTGAATTGTTGTTGACGTTATCAACAGGTAACGTTATTACGTCACATTTTTGAATTGTTTTCAAATGTAAAACGTCTGAAGAAATAATGAAGAAAGCGCTTACGTTTTACTAACATTGTTGCCTTGTCATTTTTTTTCTAATATTATATAATATTATATATATATATATATATATATATATATATATATATATATATATATATATATATATATATATATATATATATATATATATATATATATTATAACAGTAACTTGATCCAAAGGGTCGTATCACGTCGAGTTGACAGGCGCGGATCATCAGATCAAACGATCATGATAAGTTTATTATATACCCCCTTATAACTAGCAAAATATATCAAAATAAAACTTTAGAGATCAATTGTATAATATTAATCCATTAAACAAAGCATAATAGCAAGGGACTTTTTAACACGCAAGAAAAATAGCGTCATGTTTCTGCGTACTACGTCATCAGTTTCAGAGAGTGGTGATATGGATTCAGAAAACCACAGTGTGGTGATCCGGAAAGTTAGCCTGGTTCCCGAGGCCTTCCGATGTGCACATCGGAAGGCCTCGGGAACCAGGCTACCGGAAAGTCGGATCACGACGTCACGTGATAGCCTAAAATTAACAGTAACACTGAGTGATACACGTTGGGTATATAATAAATATAATTATAAAAGAAAAAGAAAATGCAGTTTCCAAATTTCATTTAACACAAGCGCTTTCTGGATTTCATAATCCGTCTTCAGGTGTACATAAATTGAACTGATTGTTTTGCTTGGTAACGTTAACTATGACATCATGAGAGTCTTTGCAGGGAAGGAAGTAATCTATGACGTCATAGTATGGTTACGTTACGTAAAAGTTAGGGAAAATCAAATTGGACAATAATGGACAATAAATCACATATTTTTCAGTCTCAATAAACAAAGTAAAAAGAAATTCTAATTGCTGGTATATAAAAATAGGTAATTTCTCAATGTTAAAGTTTGTTAAGTTTTGGTGAAAAAAGATTTATAAAGTAGTTTTCTTTTGCTAATCTCATTGCAGTGGAATCGTTCCTAAGTTTATAAAAGGGGAACACACAGTAGTTTTCTTGTGAGCAAATATCGAAATGTTCACTGCATGGCGTGTTTCTGAGGCTCGGATTGTTAATTTGTTGGCGATGTACGCGCATGCGGGCGGTTAATTGGGTCCCAGTCTGGCCGATGTATTCCTCTCCGCAGTTGTTACACGTAATACAATAAAGGAGGTTTTTGCTCTTACAAGTCATATTTTCATTCACAAGAAATGTTTTTCCACACTTGAAAATAATAGAGGATCCTGTTCGTAGGTTAGGACAGGTACCGCATCTCGGATCACCGCATCTTGTTACGGAATATTGTTCTGGAATGGTGCTGAATTTAGCTCTGGTCAATAGTCTTTTTAAATTTGGCGGTTGTCTTTGTCTGCGAATCAAATCCGATTTCGGTATAAGTTGTTGAAGATCATTATCCCGTTCAATGATGGTAAAATTCTTTCTTAATTGCCTCTTGAAATATATTAATGTGTTTCGGATTGAATGTTGTTACAAAAGGGATTAAGTACGTTACGTAAAAGTTAGGGAAAATCAAATTGGACAATAATGGACAATAAATCACATATTTTTCAGTCTCAATAAACAAAGTAATTATATATATTGTTAATTATATATATATAATTATAATTATATATATTTAATATATATATATATATTAATATATATATATATATATATATATATATATATTAGGGATGGCAACGAGTACCCGGTTAACCGGGTACTCGATCGAACATCCGAGTATCGAATACTAAAATCGGTACTCGGTTACTCGGATGTATATTTTTGAATATTTCAAATCTTATTTATTAAGGCATTAAACAATCTGTTTTAAAACGTAAAATGCTCATTGCACTTGTACATACAGTAATTAGGGTTTACTACGACTCTAAATGACCGTTATCGCCTGTGGCAGTGTTTATACAGTAATTATCGTGAAGAAGTACCTGGGGTACCTGGCTTTTCTCACCTTCGGCTGCCTTCTTCCCTTGTTATTTTTTGTTTGGCTTTAATTAATTGTTTATTGAACATCGTTTAAGATCCATTATCATGATTATGTTTAAATAAATTAGATAATTCTCCGAGAAGCCGTATATTCTCGGGAAAAGAGCGGATGATATTACACGTGCGATTGTTGATATGGTTGTGTTTGATTACATGCCAATACAACTGGTTGAAGGCAAAGGTTGCATCAAACTACAAAATACCGTCCCGTAATACTATATAAATATCGGATCGAACAAGTGTACTAAAATCGTAAATCCGCTGTGTTAAGAGAACTTGATCAAGTTCAAGTTGATACTGTACGTAGCTCTGACGACTGATACCTGGTCGTCAAACGCGACAAAGAGTTACATTACAATTACGGAGCAGATTATTTTTTTAAAACAAAAACAGTGTGGACAACTTATGATTTTATTTCTTGTGTTTATCTGATAAGTGAATTGAATTTCAAAATTGTTATATTAAATTTCGTCGGGCACGAAGTGCTCATCATTATTACAACAGATAAGCCTCCTATCAGTGCACCTGGTTTTATTTCTACAAGAGTTTACAATGTTTTACAGTCTTCAATTTACTTGTTCATATTTATTTACACTTTTACCGAGTACCCGGGTACTCGATCGGAAAAACGTCCGAGTAACCGAGTACTGAAAATTGACCGATTTGACATCCCTAATATATATATATATATATATATATATATATATATATATATATATATATATATATATATATATATATATATATATATATATATATATATATATATATAAATCATTTGAAAGAGCTGTAAATCTTTTTAAAGAGGGTGATTTGGTTTGTGCTTTCTGCTGCTGAAAGTATAATCAGTTATCTGTCATAGATCCCAAACTTTGTTCGCTGAAATACAAATTTATCATTGAAATATGAAATTTAAAATTACCCACATTTTCTAACCATTTCTTTTCTTGAACCGAGTCTCCGATAACAACCGAGTAGCCGATAATGCGTTGAGCAGTGTGTTACAATAAAACTCTATTTTATTTTGGCGTCAAAAAAAAAAGAATTGAAATTCATGAAGTCATAATTAATACACTAATTATGACGTCACAATCAATCTGATTCAAAGCCATTTGCTGATCTGAAAAAAATCATGGGTCTCCTTCAGAGTTGTTTTGTCAGAAAAAATAAGGTTGGTGTCGCAAAGGAAGAGATGGAAGCGTACGAGAAAGTGCGGAAAACGATGGTCACAGAGGAAGTGACAGAAAAGAGAGTCGGTGTGGCCTTTGATATTACCTTTTTCTGAGAGGAAACTCCAAAAAAGCCGCGACCAAGACTGCTTGACAATAAAACGGGAGATTTTGAAAAATGGAGGGGTAGGTTTATGCTAAAATTAATATATACTTGCGGTAAGACATGTTACTTTTTAAAAAAATATTCTATGAAGGACTTAGATACATGTATATATTTTTCTAATGTTCATACTTACCATGATCTCGAAAAGATTTTTTGCGACTTCCTGATTTTCAGTAGGTTAATAACTGGAGGATATGGCATAGGATATTTTTTTGTTCGTGCTAATTTTGTCAGTGATTATAATGTTTCAAATTACATTAAATTTTGTATCTTTCAGAAAAAGTATTTAAGAGCATTTATTTAACTATATTTGGCAGAGTCTCAAGAAAAGACACAGGCCGAAAAGCAGGAGCGGGCCCAACAGAACTGCTGTTGGCAGAAGGATAGAACGTACGCTGAACTAGGACCTTAGGTCCCCTGCTCAGTTCACGTCTATCGGGCCTGTTTACTCCGCAACAAAATGTAGTGCGTTGCATACGTAAAGTGAAAATAGAATAAATCGTAATACTGTGAAGCCTTTTCAGTGTTAAAAAAAACAACAGAAAATTTATTTTTGTAAAGGAATAACCATCTGATGGGTATTAGAAAACAAAGAGGGGGGAGGGGGTTGCTGAGCAACATTACCTGCAATATTATAAGATATGTGATATATAAGATTTAACATTTATGGATTATGTTGGGTGACCTGTGGTCTCCCCTATGATTTTATTATTCCATGTAAGGTTATAGTATCTATAAAACACAGTGCCTAACCTCTGATCTCCTTACTAATAGTAAGCGACTCAGAGTAAACGACGTCCAGTCTCTGCATTCGCAGATCTCTAACAAGCAGGGGAGACGAAGATTTTGCCCCCTACCACACCATTCCTTTTCATTTCGCTCGGACTTTTCACCAATCCTGTAACATAATGGAATAATTATTTGTTAATAAATTATTTAATACCTCCTTTGTCTTCCTTATGAGGTCATGCTTCAATAGGCGACCTCATCAGTAGGAGGACCAGAGGACACCTTATATTGCACTTTACATTAGAAGGGGGAACAAAAGTTATATTCTAAATCAGTAGGGGGACCAGTGGTCATCTTATTTGTACATCAGTAGGGGGACCAGAGGACACCTTATATTGTACATCAGTAGGGGGGCCAGAGATCACCTTATATTGTACATAAGTAGGGGGACCAGAGAACACTTTATATTGTACATCAGTAGGGGGACCAAGTGTCACCTTATATTGTACATCAGTAGGGGGACCAAAGGACAACTTATATTGTACCTCAGTAGGGGACATCAGTAGGGTGACCTGAGGTCACCTTAAATTGAACATCAGTAGGGGACCAGAGGACACCTTAATATATTGTACTTCAGTAGGGGGGACCAGAGGTAACCTTATATTGTACATCAGTAGGGGGACCAGAGGACACCTTATATTGTACATTAGTAGGGGGACCAGAGGTAACCTTATATTGTACATCAGTATGGGGAGCAGAGGACACCTTATATCATACATCAGTAGGGGGACAAGGGGTCACCTTAAATTGTACATCAGTAGGGGGACCAGAGGACACCATATATCGTACATTGGTAGGGGGACTAGGGGACACCTTATATTGTACATCAATAGGGGGACCAGAGGTAACCTTATATCGTACATCGGTAGGGAGACCAAGGGTCACCTTATATTGTACATCAGTAGGGGGACCAGAGGACACCTTATATTGTACATTAGTAGGGGGACCAGAGGACACCTTATTTTGTACATCAGTAGGGTGACCAGAGGTCACCTTATATTTTATATCAGTAGGGGGACAGAGCCATCAGGTTAGTTTTAACGTTCGTCACTAGGTGGTCCAGAGGTTAACTAATATTGTACATCAATAGGTTGATCAAAGGTCACCTTGTATTCTATTTCATTATGGAGACTAAAGGTTACCTTTATATTGTACAACAGAAAGGTTTCCAGAGGTCACCTGATACTGTACAAGACCAGACGTCAGATTACATTGTACATCAAAAATGGAAACAGAGGTTACCTTATACATCAATAGGGGGTAAGAGGTCACCCTATGTTGTAGATCATTATGGGGACATACAGTCACTTTATATTTTGTATTGTATATAAATAGGGAGATCAGTGGTCTCCTTTGTTGTACATTTTTAAGGAAACCAGTCATAAATGAAATTTATATGATTGCAGAAATACTCAGTAAGCCATCAACGATTCTAGACCCATGTTAACCAAGAGACATTTAAAAAGAAAATAAGGGCGGACCAGAGGTTACAGATAAAATGCATATTAACGGGATACTCGAGGTTCTCTTATAAGAAGCGACAAGAGGCCTATGGGTCTTATAGGTCAACTGAACATCATATAAAACTTTAAACAATTGATTTAGGTTCGTGCTTTGAACCAGAGGCCAAGACATTCGCAATTTTGAAAAAAAAGCACCATTGCTCATAATAACTATACTTGGCATGCTTAGTTTGTCTACTTAATGCCTATATAGAGCGAAGGGGAACAAAAACTGCATTTCAAATAATCAGTAATAATTAGCAATAAATAGTAGTGCCAATTGACCGCAAAAACCCTCATCCTGTGGTCATACATTTCACAATGTTGGAGAAGGCACCCTTGTTCATAAAAAAAAATTGGTTCATACCAAAGAACAAAATTTAAACCATTTATTCAATTACAGTATTTAATTAAAGCCCGCACCCCTCAATGGTACCCATGAGCAAGGGACCTTGAAATTTATAATTTTGGAAGAGGCTCCCTTGCTTATCATAACTATATGTGGTTAGTTTAACTGTTATCCAGGAGCACAGAGGAAGATTTTTTAAAGAATTAATGAATTTTAACTTAACAATTTATATAGCCTCACCGTAATACCAGAACCCCTGACCTTTGGGTCATGAATTTCAAAACTTTGGAGAGAATACCCTTCGTAATCATAACCATGCATGTAGTTAGTTAGTTTTATATCCAGGGGCAGAGGGAAAGATTTTCAAAGAATAAATACATTTCAAGATATAAATTTTTATAGCCCTGCCCTAACCCCAGGGCCCCTGACCCTAGGACAATAAACTTCACAATTTTGGTAGAGGAGTCAATGCTTATGATAATTATGTCAACAGTTAGACGGCTTGATGTCAATCAGTAAAGAAGATTTTTAAAGATTTCATCAATTGTAGTAGTTTCTCCCCAACTTTGTTGCCTTAGGGGGTGGAGGGCAGGGACCATGATTTAAAAAATCTCTTCACCCATATTTATTTATTTAATTTCTCGTAACAATGTAATATTTTTTTTGAAAATCTACCAATTCATTAAAAACGATCAAAATTTTAGACTAAAATTGCGCTTAATTGCAAATCGAGAACTTATTCCACGTAATGATATATTTTAACTTCTGGAAATGTTTATACCAAAATCGGTTGTAAATGGTTGAGGGATTGCAAAGAAAGGCTTAAAATGTTTGAATGTAAATGCACAAGAAGCCAAAAAAAAACCCAGATAGCAATACGTCACATGAGCTGATTCAGGTGACCAAATAAGGAGTTCTTTGGTCTCAATATTTATGTAAAATATTAAGTGTCTTCCGGTTTCTCCATTCAAAATAGGGGTTATATTACCAGTAGGGTTCAAAATAGTGTGATCATTATTTTTAATGATGTACAATATAAGGTAACCTCTTGTCCCCCTACTGATGTACAAATTACGAGGGCTGTTCAATAAATAATGTCCTGAACTCTAGTATGACATACAATACAGATATATGGCATTAAGCTTGACTTTTTCTCATTATTGAATCTTTAATGAATTTATGGAAGTTTATGTGACCACTTTTCATCACAAAGATTCATTGTGAGAAGCTGGAAAACAAGGGTATTCAAGACTGCATTAAAAATGAATGGTGCAGAATCAGTAAATTAGAGTGAAATTCAACCGTTCATTGCTGTAAAACTTGTTAAGAATCCCAAAGAAATCCTCACTGAAATACTAGTATGTAAAATTTACAGCAATCAATGTCTGTTTTATAGACAATTGAGCAGGTGGATTTCAATGATAAAAAATATATAATAGGCATCAAAAATGGATACCGTCCTTGAAAACATTACAACAGCAAAAAGACTGATTTATATGCAATTTTCTTAAATATTAGTGGTCTTGTTGTTCAAATTCGTATTCGGGGAGGCAGTTTAATTTCTGGAGGAATCTAGAAAGGATTTTTTTTTTGCGAATAAAGAGAATCAAGAATCCACTACATTAGATTTTTTCATGGCAGCGTCCTCACCCGCACGCCCTGAAGAGTAAATTAGTCGTGGGGATAAACAGAAAGTTCATGTTCTTTCGCATTAACAATGTTCGCCAGATCTTTCGCCTTTTGACTTGTTTCATTTTTCCCAAATTAAAAAAAAACCTTTCAGAAAGAAGAAACAAGTCCAGAAAATCATAGGTTTAGCCATTATCCAGTATACAAAGAGTCATACCCAAAATTAATGAGTTCTAAAAACAATAAGAAATTGGATAAAAAATGTTTACAAACATGTGTTTTAATTAAAAGATAATATTAGGTTAAATCATTATGAATGAATTATTGAAAAGCGTCCTTTGTTTCTTTTCGAGCACGAGGACGTTACTTATTGAGCAGCCCTAATATAAGGTGATCTCTGGTACCCCTACTGATGTTCAATATAAGGTGACCTCTAGTACCCCTAATGATGTACAATATAAGGTGACCTCTGGTCCCCCTAATGATGTACAATATAAGGTGACCTCTGGTCCCCCTACTGATGTACAATATAAGGTGACCTCTGGTCTCCTTATCGATGTTCAATATAAGGTGACTTCTGGTTTCCCTACTGATGAACAATATAAGTTGACCTCTGGTCCCCCTACTCATGTACAATATAAGGTGACCTCTAGTCCCCCTAATGATGTACAGTATAAGGTGACTTCTGGCCTTCTTATTGAGTACAATATAAGGTGACCTCTGGTCTCCCTAATGATGTACAATATAAGGTGACCTCTGGTCCCCCTACTGATGTACAATATAAGGTGACCTCTGGTCTCCTTATTGATGTTCAATATAAGGTGACCTCTGGTCTCCCTTCTGATGTACAATATAAGGTTACCTCTGATCCCCCTACTGATGTACAATATAAGGTGACTTCTAGTCCCCCTACTGATGTACAATATAAAGTGACCTCTGGACCCACTACTAATGTACATTATAAAGTGACCCCTGGTCCCCCTACTGATGTACAATATAAGGTGTCCTCTGGTCAACCTACTGATGTACAATATAAGGTGACCTCTAGTCCCCCTTTTTGATGTACAATATAAAGTGACCTCTAGTCCCCCTACTGATTTTCAATATAAGGTAATCTCTGATCCACTTACTGATTTATATTATAATGTTACATCTGGTCACCCTACGTATGTACAATATTAAGTGACCTCTGGTCTCCTTATTGATGTACAATATAAGGTGACCTCTAGTCCCCCTTATTGATGTACAATATAAGGTGACCTCTGATCTCCCTACTGATAAACAATTTAATATAACCCCTGGTCCCCTACTGATTTACAATATAAGGTGACCTCTAGTCCCCCTTATTGATGTTCAATATAAGGTGACCTTTAGTCCACCTACTGATTTTCAATATAAGGTAAGCTCTGACTCACTTACTGATGTACATTATAAGGCTACCTGCGGTCACCCTACTTATGTACAATATAAAGTGACCTCTGGTCTCCTTATTGATGTACAGTATCAGGTGACCTCTTGTCCCCCTATTAATGTACAATATAAGGTGACCTCTAGTCCCCAATATTGATGTTCAATATAAGATGACCTCTTGTCCCCCTACTGATGTACAATATAAGGTGACCTCAGGTCTCCTTATTGGTGTTCAATATAAGGTGTCCTCTGGTCCCCCTACTGATTTACAATATAAGAGACCTTTAGTCCCCCTAATGATGTACAATATAAGGTGACCTCTGGTCTCCTTAATGTTGTCCGATATAAGGTTACCTCTGGTTTCCCTATTGATGAACAATATAAGGTGATCTCTGGTCTCCTTATTGATGTACAATATAAGATGTCCTCTGGTCCCCCTACTGATGCTCAATATAAGGTGACCTCTGGTCCCTCTAATGATGTACAATATAAGGTGACCTCTAGTCCCCCTACTGATGTACAGTATAAGTTGACCTCTAGTCCCCCTTCTTGATGTTCAATATAAGGTGACCTCTGGTCTCCCTTCTGATGTACAATATAAGGTTACCTCTGATCCCCCTACTGATGTACAATATAAGGTGACTTCTAGTCCCCCTACTGATGTACAATATAAAGTGACCTCTGGACCCACTACTAATGTACATTATAAGGTGACCCCTGGTCCCCCTACTGATGTACAATATAAGGTGTCCTCTGGTCAACCTACTGATGTACAATATAAGGTGACCTCTAGTCCCCCTTTTTGATGTACAATATAAGGTGACCTCTGTCCCCCTACTGATTTTCAATATAAGGTAACCTCTGATCCACTTACTGATTTACATTATAAGGTTACATCTGGTCACCCTACGTATGTACAATATTAAGTGACCTCTGGTCTCCTTATTGATGTACAATATAAGGTGACCTCTAGTCCCCCTTATTGATGTACAATATAAGGTGACCTCTGGTCTCCCTACTGATAAACAATTTAATATAACCCCTGGTCCCCTACTGATTTACAATATAAGGTGACCTCTAGTCCCCCTTATTGATGTTCAATATAAGGTGACCTTTAGTCCACCTACTGATTTTCAATATAAGGTAAGCTCTGACTCACTTACTGATGTACATTATAAGGCTACCTGCGGTCACCCTACTTATGTACAATATAAAGTGACCTCTGGTCTCCTTATTGATGTACAGTATCAGGTGACCTCTTGTCCCCCTATTAATGTACAATATAAGGTGACTTCTAGTCCCCAATATTGATGTTCAATATAAGGTGACCTCTTGTCCCCCTACTGATGTACAATATAAGGTGACCTCAGGTCTCCTTATTGGTGTTCAATATAAGGTGTCCTCTGGTCCCCCTACTGATTTTCAATATAAGAGGCCTTTAGTCCCCCTAATGATGTACAATATAAGGTGACCTCTGGTCTCCTTAATGTTGTCCGATATAAGGTTACCTCTGGTTCCCCTATTGATGAACAATATAAGGTGATCTCTGGTCTCCTTATTGATGTACAATATAAGATGTCCTCTGGTCCCCCTACTGATGCTCAATATAAGGTGACCTCTGGTCCCCCTAATGATGTACAATATAAGGTGACCTCTAGTCCCCCTACTGATGTACAGTATAAGGTGACCTCTGGTCCCCCTACTGATGTACAATATAAGGTGACCTCTGGTCCCCCCACTGATGTACAATATAAGGTGACCTCTGGTCCCCCATTTTGATGTACAATATAAGGTGACCTCTAGTCCCTCTACTGATTTTCAATATAAGGTGACCCTCAAAGGATGTACAATATAAGGTTACCTTTGGGCCCTTATTAATTTAAAATGTAAGGTGACCTGGGATACCTCTAATGATGTACAATATAAGGTGACCTCTGGTCTCCCCACTGATGTATAATATCAGGTTAGTTTTTGTCCCCCTAATTACTTTAACATTTCTGCTTATATATATATTAGAAAGTATATCTGTATAAAGTTATAAGATTATTTTGGAGTAAGACAAAGAAAACTGTCTATTATATAAAATTCAATCAATATATAAGGTGACCTGAGGTCTCTGTATTGATATCGATGAATTTACTTTTGTGCCTTTATTGCCTGAAGAGTTCCTAAAATGTGTTATTACTACGGAAAATGACGAACTATTTGCGGGGGACCCGAGGTCCTAGTTGAGCGTACGTTTTATCCTTCTGCAGAATGGAGAGGAAGCCCGTATTCAGAAAGAGATCGAAGTGGCTCATAAGGAGAACGAGAGGCTGGAGAAATGCGTCAACCATACTGCTGAATGAAACTAATTAAAACTTCCTGATAATATTTATGTTAACAAAGGGGAAATTAATTATGATATCTTAAATGGACCCAAAGAGAAAAGACCGGTGATCTTATTTTGTGTTTTTTTTCTTTAGCTTTTAATCATTTGGATCTTTTTTCCCCTTTGACTCAATTTCTTCAGTGTGAAATTTCCAAAATGTCGTCGTCGGAGACAGATCTTGAGGCTAGCATGGCGGACAAAATTTAATATTCCAACTTTCTAGCGTCTTTCGGAACTTTCGCCCCCCCCCCCCAAAAAAATACCCATTCTGTCAGTGATCAGGAATGTATGGTGGCATATTTCTGCCCTTTGTGTGCAAGTTATTTTTCTATCAAATATGTCGACATGCAAGATAGATATGTCAACATGCAACATAAATATGTTGACATGCAAGAAATTGCAATAAAATAAAAATCATAAAAAATCTTCATAAATCTCAAATATTGTCCACATGTGACATCCAACATGCTAAATGCTACTTATTTATGTTAACATGCAAGATAAATAATGTTGACATGCAACTTATTTATGTCGACATGCAACTTATATATGTTAACATGCAACTTATTTATGTTGATATGCAACTTGGTTATATTGACATGCAAGATAAATATGTTGACATGCAACTTATAAGTTGCATGTCGACATAAATATGTCGCATGTTTACATAAATAAGTTGCATGTCAACATATTTATCTCGCATGTCAACATAACTAAGTTGCATGCCAACATAAATAAGTTGCTTGTCGACATATTTATCTTGCATGTCAACATAAATAAGTTGCATGTCAGCATAAATAAGTTGCATGTCAACATAAATAAGTTGCATGTCAACATATTTATCTTAAATAATAATCTTATTTATCTTAAATAACATAAATAAGTAGCATCTAGCATGTTGAATGTCACATGTGGGCGATATTTGAGATTTTTGAGGATTTTTTTTATAATACTTATTTGATTGCAATTTTCTTGCATGTCAACATATTTATGTTGCATGTTGACATATTTGATAGAAAAATAACTTGCACACAAGGGGCAGAAATATGCCACCATAGGAATGAGTATAAACTTGGAAAGCCCATCCCGTCAGCGATCAGCATTAGAGGTTCCTCGTCAGAAATATTCAAACTGTGCATGAAACACCCATTTAGAGTGTCCTAGTGCTCCGTTGTTTCCTCGTTTCAAAAATTCTAAGTAAAGTAAACTTTTGAACTCTATATTTTTTTTTTTTTTTTTTTTTTTTTTTGTTATTTATAATTATTATTCAGTTCCATACGATGTGGTAGCAACACATTTACAAAGATGAAACTCACCAAGTTTACTTGAAGAAAATTCTACAAGAGGATACATAAGCAATCTACAATTGTCATGGAAACAACGGAAATACAGTATTAAAACTCTAAAATCTTACTTTCTCTCCGTATTACATCTACGCCAATCTTTTTCAGAATTGTTAAGAACTACTATTTGCGCCATTTCAGACCGATTTTTGCAATCAAAGAAGTGGGATCGATTTGACAAACATTATCAATATTCTGGGCTGTGAGAAACTGCAAAAATATTTCGAACTGCTTTACATGAATTGTTTTTATATCTAAAATATTTCCAAAATGGTTACAGCAGATACAGATAGGGACAATTTTGCATGTTTTTTTTTTTAGATTTTGAAAAAATAGTTGCTTTCTCTTTTAACTTCAATATTGCACTAACACATGACTAATAGGGTTCAGTTCGGGGTAATTAACATATATGCTGAAATTATAGCATCTTTCTTCCATCCCCGGGAATGGATCCTATACTCGGATGTCATTCACACATATTTCACAACCAGTAAAGAGCAATCATTTTCATGCAAATTCAGTGTAGTTGAATTGTTAGATATCATTGAAAGAAGACTTTATCTGGAATTGATCGGAAGATGGACATTCCAAACACTATAAGAGCAATATATAGTGGTCTGGCATTAAAAAATTCAAGATCATTCAAAATTGTATGAAAGTTTCTTCTTCTCTTCAAAATAATAACAGAGATACAATATTTATAAGCTTGGCTTTATTGTGCTTAGATTTATAAACTATTCTATAAAGCTTTATAAAAAGACACAGATTGTTCAAGATTCAACTCTCCTAGCACTTTATATCTACTAACAACTTTACAACAGTTGTATAAAGAGAAATGAAAAAGCCATGTTTAATACATGTATATTGCTTCATATGAAATTTTTTTGGTGTAAATAATGCCATAACTATACGACTATCAAGTTGTATATACATCCAAAACGTCACAATAATTATAAATGATTTGGAAGGTATGAAATAATTGTAGACTTTGTTTTTAGATTTTAAGTACTCATTCATTTTTGTTTCCAGATGGGAAGCATTATTTGAACACATCCAGGTCTCAGCATAATCAAATAGTATACAGATAAAAATTTGGGGGGAAAATCAAGAGCAATGTTCTCACAAAATCAATACTTAATGAAAGAGCAATTTCTATACAAATAAAGAATTGATGTAATAGTATGCTCTAAATCTAGGCACACTTTTATTCATCTAAATGTCAATTTAAAAAAGATCAGGAGTTGAGAACAAATTCCAAAACTGCAGCACATAAATGCACATGTAAAAACGTGAATATATTTCACAAATATATTCTGTGCCAAAATTGGTAAACTTGCTAAATGACTAGTGTAAAAATAGTGCGATATCCAGAATCTTATGGTGAATGGTCTTTAACAAGATGTACTGAATTTGTGGCTAAACATACAAAACAGTGATTGCACTAAGACAAAGGAACAAATTCTGTAGACTTCTACCATGCTCTTAAAATAAAAGTTTTCTAAACATCAACACAACACATATCTCTTAAACAGCGTTCCAATTTAAAAAAAAAAACTAAAATAAAATGATTTCTATTTTCATTGTGAAGTTCATACACTTAAAGATTCATACATTGTTCTGTCCCTTGGTTCAATGATTTATTATATTAACAATAAAACACTACATGTACATTTATACAACACATTAAAGCACTTGTTTAACAAGCTATAAAATTTTTTAACAAAATAGATATCAGCCTAGCAAAAAAATAAATGAAATAAATGACGCAACTTAACATCTACAACAAGAAAATGAAAACAAGAATTGATCCCCCAAAATAAAATGATCATGCAAAGTCAAATCTATCATCAATAACTGTGTAAAATGTTATGGTTCACAGATATGATAATGATAAATTTGTTTAAAAATACAATATCATATATTTCCTAGAGTTAAATCAGTCATATCAGCTGTTTGATTTTATAACCATGAACTGCAATTAAGGCATCGATTTCAACACAAACATAAATGTCATGTACATGCATATTGATTTCAAAAGCTTTTCTAAAAACTGAGAAAGAAATATATTATATACATATTTGTTAAAGCAGGTGTACTAATCATTATGCTTGCAAAAAAAATATTTGATTAACATAAATAATCACAAGGAAAAAAATTAATATTCTATAATTCATTAACACATATCTAACTAAATCGCATATTCAAGCAGTGTTGCATAACTAGTTTTATCGCCGCCAAAGTTGGCATTCAAGGTGAACTTGATTCCTTTACCGTAGTAAGGTGCCAGATTGACCTCCCCTTGCCAAATTCCTGACTGCGGAGACTGAAGATGGGTCCACTCCTGGTCAGTCACCACGGCAACGGCCTCGGCCCGTGGAATCTGAACGTGGAAGTTGACGACGGGTTTTCCAATATCCTTGTGCACCACCAGGGGCTCCCACATGTAGCATCCTTCTTTCCATTGAGCGTACTGCTTAGGGAAAGGGTAGACCTCCTTAGTTTTCCTCTGGCAGTTGATTAGATAATTGTAAACCCCTGGTAGTTGTTGGTTGGGGTCATTGATGGGGATGGCATAGAGTTGTAACTTGTAGAACCCTACAGTTGGCATGTTAACCAGGAAACTGACCACGGAGCCTTTCGTCTGGGTGAAAACAAATTCGGGCATCTCTCGGTCGCTTTCAACTTCTATCAGATTGGCCGTTACTCTCATTTCCTGGGCAGTTGAAAACTGAATTTCTACTGAGTTGGTTTCAAGGTGAATGACTGGGATATGATGACTCAATGTATTCAGGCCAAAGTCATTGAATTTAGGTTGTGCTCCTAAGTAACCTGCAGGCAGCTTGGGTAGAGGAACCGTTTTCACATCTTCATTACATTCCACCAGATACTGGGCCACATGGTACAGAGTTGAACCTTCTGTTGTGGGGTCATTGGCGTAAATTTCTAGTCCAAATTCACCGCGACTTGGTGCAGTGATGTTAAAATACACAGTGTTTCCGACAATTCTATGAATCACATATCCTTCCAGGTCAGCATCACTACGGTCATTGTGCTTTAATTTTGCCATGAACTGCATCTGCCGGGGAATTCGGATCTGTAATTCGGCTTTTCCGTCCCTTGTGAGAATCTGAGCCGTCTGCTGGTAGGTGGCCAGACCATACCTGTAGAAAGACGTGCCAGGACCCCAGTTAAGGTAAGCACAGGGTGGGAAGGGGAGGGGCTCAGGCACTGAAACCTCTTCTTGGACAATTTTGTATTCACAGACTTGAGCGTAAACATTGTCCTTGTTTTCAGGTGTGTCTTCTTTGGCGTAGATGTAGAGAATGTAAGATCCCTTCACTGGTAACCTGAGGCGGAAGGAAGCAATGCCCCCTACGCTCTCCTGCATGCCGAACCGATTCAATTTTACCCCTTTGTACTCTTCATCGCCATTCTCGAATTGCACAGTGAAGTTGAAGGCAACAGCCAGCTTGTGAGCGGGGTACCTCAATCGTACATTCAATTCACCGCGTCCATAAATCACCGCTGTACGGTGACTCACAAACTCTAGTCCATATTTGAAAAATTGGGGTTTCATGTGGGGCATGTTCTCGAATTCCTCTAGGGTGATGGGCCTTTCCAGAAGCTGCCACTGGGGGTCGTCTGGGAAGTGGGTATAGATAAGCTGGTGGGGGTCGGGGAGAAAGAAGTATTCGTCCAGCTGGTAATGGAACTCCTCCTGGGAGGTGGGTTTTCCGATGATCCTCCTGGCCGCCCAATGGGCGTCCACCAGACACCATGTACCGTAGATGTACACCGCGTTCCAGGAGTGCTGGTTTGTGCCAGGGGTGAACTTCATGCCTGGTTTGTAGTCAGCCCCTTTAGCATAACCACTGATGATCCGGGAGTGCAATCCAGCAAAACTAAAAAACAAAAAAAAAAACATTATTTGCATTTATCTAATTAAAATGACCATGTTCCATCTTATATTAAAATCAAGTTCACAGTTTTTTTCTCTCTGCTGACAATGGTTGTAATTCTGTGTTTATATTAAAAGCATCTATAAAATATTTTATATTTAACAATGCCGCAGAGGATGAAAATTTTTACTCTTTCTGATGTAAAAATGAAGTTTATGCTACATAGACATCTCAACTGGTTGGGGAGATGACATACATGAATAAGAGTTGAACCTGCTTGCACACTGTATAAACACCATTACGTATGTGGTTTTACTTACTTGCACATTGTATCAAACACCATTGCATAGGCGGTTTTACTCACTTGTACATTGTATCAAACACCATTGCGTAGGTAGTTTCACTTACTTGCACATTGTATCAAACACCATTGCGTATGTGGTTTTCCCCTCTTTGAGTCCCAGCAATACCTCTTCAGGACTTCCTTTCTCCACCTTGTCAAAGTTTATCTCCTTTAAATTCTTTGTGGCTAACCATCGGAAAATGACTCTGCAATATCAAACCAGAGCAGTGTTAGTACAGAAAAAAAAACTTTTAAAAGGATAAAAACTAGCCTATTCTTAGCCATAATGAGGTAATGAGGTGTACTCATTTTCAGGAACAGTTTCTAAACAATACATGTACAATGCATAAATTCATTTATTTAGAAAGTTTCTTTCAACCATTTAAGAAAAGAATCTTTTCCATGAGCTTATGTTAAACTAAGTGTAAAATTTCCTGTGAAATCTAAATGGGTGTTAGTTTATATGTAACTATTTTTTTCTTGTGAAGAGTCATTGAACCATTCCATTTAAAAAATTGATTCTTTTATCTTCTTTTCTACCTCTAAGTCATTAAATCTGTCCAAAACTTTGTGCTGATAAAACAGAAATCATTCTACATTTGTCTGCCCTTTTTTTTTAGATACTGAGATTGTGCTAGTTTTGCATTTCCATATTAAATGAGAATATGGACTAAAATAGAAGCAGCACCTTGACTTTAGTCTGATGGTTAGCTTACCTGACTTTTTCGATTTCATTTGTGATGTCTTTGGAGAAGATCAAATCCCAAACCAATTCCCTGAAACTGGGATGTTCACTTTTGGATACCTATTAATAAATAAAACAGAACATTGAAATATACTATTGATTCCTAAATATACTAAAGGAACTAGAAAACTGACCAGTCAGCAAGGGCCCCGCCATGGGGTAGAATTAAAAGGGTGCAGCTTAAGGAATGATTAAAAAAATGTACGAAGAATAAGCAACAGCAACTGTATTCTTAAAATTTCAAGATAATTCCTGAATATTCAAAAACCTGAGAATAATATCCTTGTATTTACATTAGGCATTAAAGAACAACTTAACACTGAATGTATATTTAAACAATTATGAAGCTTGTGTTATATGAAATGCCAGCCTTCAATGAATGCAAATATCATGAAGGCTTGACCTTATCTTCAAACAAACAGCAGTTGCAGACAAAGGTTTTCATTAATCTTAAAGTGACAAAGAAAAGCCTACTAAATTTTCTGCAGCAGGCTAGATAATTAATCCCAAGGGATTAATTGTACCTCTCTCATCATTTTCTTCTAAATTTACAATAAGAACTTTTTTCAGTATTAATGATAGAATGGGGTTTTTATACAACTACATTAAAAATTAATAATATTCTTGAATTAATATATTCATTAAAAAGTGAAAAAAGTGAAAAAAAGTAAATCAAAAAATCTTCTTTAATCTATTTCTTTTTTTTAGAATTCAATGAAATCATAACTATCAAACAAAAATAAATAATAAAAATTTATATTTAATTCCACATTTCAGAGTGTTCATAGCATTCCAAATTGATTTAACTTCAAAACAAACTTCATTTGCAGACAGAAGTGGTAATTAATCTCAATGTGACAGATAAAGATAATGCTCTGGATTTTCTTCAGGAGGAAAGCTAATTAATCCCAAGGGACTTCTATCAGCATTCAGTTTACAATGGGAACATCTTCAGCAGTTATCTCTCTTTGCCAATGCATTCTAATATAAGTTAAGGAATCTACCCCACCACCCCAGCTCCAAACCATGGGACATAGAGAACCAAACTTAGCATCAAAATATGTATTTCTGCCTACTGAACTACCATACCAAATTTGTACTTGATTGGGCAACCATAAACAAAGTTGCCCGTTCATTCTTAAGCATAGTTAAGGAATCTACCCCACCACCCCAGCTCCAAACCAGAAGACATAGAGAACCAAACTTAGCATCAAAATATGTATTTCTGCCTACTGAACTACCATACCAAATTTGAACCTGATTGGGCAACCATAAAAAAAGTTATTAGAAAAAAACAGAAAATTTGTGGACGGAAGAGTGACAGACGGACAGACAGACAGACGGACAGACGGACGGACAGAGTGATTACTATAGGGCACCCGCAAATCCTTGCGGGGCCCTAATTAATTCTCCCTTGATTTTGTGAGAAGTATACTTTTGCAAAAAAAAAAAAATTGCTCAATAAACATTTACGGTATATATCAGTTTTGCTGGAAATTTTAAAAACCTTTTGATCAGCAGTCCATTCATGAATTCACACTCCCATAATTTAGCATGTAGAAGTCATTTATTACCCTACCTGTATGGCGTGATCGTCCACTGTGTGTAGCACCTGGCGGTCGATCTGGTCCAGACTGGGTTTCTGGCTGGCTGGGGCCGTAGAGGGCGCCACCGGTGGGGGAGCCTTCTCTTGTTCTGTCCTTACGGGAACCAGTTTAAATGTGGAGGGGGCGGTCGGAGGCTGCTGTCCGACAGAACGCTTCTCAACCTTTAGAGAGAGAAAGATAAATTCTATTTCTACAATGGCCCTCTCTTTTTATGACAATGAGTGAAATGTACTCACAATAGTACACATAGAAATACTTTAATACAATGAATACGTAAACATTTCATATACAAAACACTTCTTAATTAATATAGAAAATTTAAAGAACAAGTTTAATATTTTTTCATGAAAAGGTCACCAAATTTCCTGGTTTTTACTTCAATGCATAGTCCAAAATAATTTTTAAAACTCATTAACATAAAACATTTCCTTATACTAACATAACATATTACCGACTAAAACCTACCTGTATAGGCTTGCTTGGTGGGATATTGCTTATCCCTGCCTTCTGGGGTGGAGGCATGGGCACGTTCCCAGTCCCTGGGGTAAAGCCGTGAGAAGCCTGACCCTGGGGGTGGGCGAACTGGCTGTACACTCCTTGCTGTCTGCTGTCTGGGACCGTCCCGTACAGGTATTGCTGCTGAAGAAGCTCGGGGGGAGGGGGAGGGAGGTTCTCAAGGTCAATCTCTCCCCCATACCCTGGTCCCCCCATGTTCATGTTAGCCATGTTCTGGTTCAACTGAAAATATAAAACAAACATGTATACCTGCATATAAACAATGCATGCATCAAAATCAAAGATCATTTTTTACAAAGTTTAATAAGCAATTTTACATACTAGCTACAGTTAATTAGTTATTACTGAGTTAAATGTACAATTTTTCATACTAGCTATTAAAGTAAAATGAATAAATGAATTCAGAGCTATTGCTGTAGGTGTTGTAGAGGTTGAATTTATCCCCACAAATAATTTATCGATGTTCATGCAGTACCGACAGTTTCCATATAATCAATCACATATGTCCCCACAAATAATTAACTTCATCTAACCATGCAGTAGCACAAGAGGAAATTAATTTCTGGAACCTGATCAGCCATTTACTAATGACAAATTAAGAAACTTCCTCTAGCATTAAACACATCTTCCTACACAGGTTTAAAGTTTAAAATAAAGAATGGCCACACACACCCCATTCATGTCCTGTGAAGCTTTTTATTTCCCAAACTAAGGAAAGATTTGAACCCTATCTACCGGGTTAAATACAAAACAACAATGAATTTCAACTGTTCAGAATGCACAAAATCCCCTAACAAAGTGGAGGATATTTTAATGGCATTAAATAATCTGGACATGATATTTTATCTTCAAAGGAAATGTTATACTTTATGGGTCAGTGAATTTTTTAGTAAATATTTACTGAACTATTAACACAGTCATAAATACACAATAAAAAAAATAGCAAGACAATGTGTCATATAAGTTGAATAGCAAGTAATTGGATATCCTTTAAGTATTCTGTTGTTTCTCAACACCTGTTTTAAATGTTTGACTTTAAATACATAAATTTTGTAAAAATGGAGTTTCTGAACTTTCAATATAAGTTTTATACTTAATTAAATTTTTACCATCATAAAGCATTATAAAATGCAGTGCTCCCTTAAAAGGATCATTGGCCTGTAACACTAACCTGTAAATCAGGAAGGTGTTTCATCATCAAAACGGGGTGGGGGGATCGATATAGGGGGAATTTTTTAAAACCTTCACATTTTTTTAGATTATAATAATAGTTGAATTTGCACAGA